>NC_046661.1:116910374-116917967 GCF_010883055.1 Belonocnema kinseyi | reverse complement strand
CCCCGTGTAGAAATTTCGTCGTGGGCCTAACGAGGACCAAGCCTGGCAAAACTAAGCCCTGGCCTGGTGATCAAGTCTGGATCAAGCTAGAATAAAACGCTAAATCTGGATAGGGTCTGGATCGATTACCGGGTTCGATCGCCGAGCCTGGCCCAGGCTCTTAACCCTAGTTCAATATCGATTACTAGCCATTTTATTGTAAGACTACGTTTTTGTATTAAACAATTTATGGAACCACTACCAGTAGAATCTGTGATATCCTCAACCTCATTGACAAGGGGATCTTCATTTACTTTTGGAAAGTTAGAATTTATAATATTATCCTTATTTAAAAAGGCATTTGAATTGCGGGTTCATATAGTACCTCTCTAGGTTATGATTCTTCCTCCTCGTCTGTATCACTATTTACACATACAATCATTTCGTAGGTTTAATCAAACACATACATTATACATCCTTCAATTTTTGTATAATCAAAATTTTTAACATTCTTCAATCGTTTTTAAATACATAAAGGATCGTTTGCACCTGCAGAAATGTAATATACTTACAAGATCGTTATTTAGAGGTTAAAATTACGCCACCGTAATCCCGTGCAGAAATCGCCGGATTTCAAACGTAATGCCGATCTGGCCCCAATCGGATTTCTCGATCTGGCCCTGATCGGTAGAACTCTGTGGCCCATACCTGGGCCCGATCGGGCCACACCGATTCCTTACTGAAACGCCATCTCTATGCGCTCGCAGAACTAGTGCTGCTTGATGTTTTCAGATCGTGCAGTGAAATTTGTATACATAGAGGAGAGTATTCGAATATGAGATATTCTCGTAATATTAGAAAGCGGGGTATCAGCTAAACGAAGAGACCCACTCTGTTGGTTCTATCACTAACTTGTAGCCCTTGAATTTTGGTATAGTTGAGTTCTTGGAAGAGAATTCTTTAAACCCTATTTATTATTCATTAAATATGTATTTAGTAGTAAAGTTTGTCTGGAGTGATGGGGATTGAATAACTAAGTAGGAAAATATCGATAATGTTGAAGTTTTTCATTGCACAGGTCAGACATAGTAAGTGCATAGTTGCACGGTGCGGTTCTGATAATATGAGAAACCTGTGGTTTTTATAACACTGTGGCTACGCGGGGGAAATTGGTTACAAAAGTGTTTGTGACTACTGCAAAAACTAAATATATTTAAATAGCAGTAAATTTATACTTCGGAAACATAGAATGAAGTTTTTCATTAAAAATAATACCTTATTTTGCATTTTATTAACTATTTCCTGGGGTATCTCATATTACGAGAATAATTTAACGAGTGGATTTTCGGCACAAAAAAAATTTTTAATACAATTTTTTATTTGAGCTTCTTGTGACAAACTAAATTTCCTTTAAAATGACCTACATTACTTTTAAATTCAGTACATAGAATTCCGACAATCACGTCAAACAGAGTTGGTATCTCATATTTGGGTACTCTCCTCTCCTACTTGTTTATAATATTCTATCAATTATTAAAAACGCATAAAGCGAGTAAGCCACGTGTTCGGAGGCACCAAACACCAGCCAGTATACCTCGAAACTTGCGCAAGGAAGGTAAGAGTAAATAATTGCACTCTGCGGGCTCATTGAAACCTAACCTCAAATAAATTAATAATTAAATTGTTTCAGGTAAAATTAGTATATTTACCGTTAGATGAGTCAAATATGATGAAATTTATCAAGTTGTTTTGTTTTCAGTTATTATTTTCGAACTCAGGGCTTTTCGATTTAATGTAGAGTTAGAATTATCAAATCTATTGACAAGGAATGGATTGGAGTATGTTCAAAATTGAAATTTTTTTAGATAATGAGAATAAAATATGTGATATAATCGATTCTGTTATTGAAACTTTGATTCTGCATTAATAATAAATTCATTACAGAAATACATTAGGACAAATTTTCATAATATGAATTTCAGAATCAAGTAGTGAAATCAAAATGAAAAATGCCAATTTTGTATAGGGATTCCAACAAGAGCTAGTTACTCACTGCGCATGCGTCGCATTCGGCATCTAATTGGTTTCGCGCGAAGTTTAAAATGCTAAACAGAGTTATTTTTCTTTTTTATTATAAACAATGACATTTCAACTTATAAAAAAGTCCATTAGGTCGAAATTAATGAATAATAATAAAAATTAATTAAATGCATATTCTGTAAATAGTATTTAAAATAACCAGAAATATTTATTAAAAAAATTTTTATTTTTGTTAAAAAGTTGTTTGGTCTATATTGCTTCTTAACAGACTTGAAAAAATAAAACGGTATAATTAATAGTTGCTTAATTTTTGGCGAAAATATTATCTGCAACCACCTTCTCGAATTTTTCAAGAAGTAATGCAATTGACAGAATATTGGATTTATTTACAGTAAAATGTTAATAAATTGTAAATCATAGGTTATTTCCCGACGGTTTTCTTTGAAAACATTCGAAAATGTGAAGTTGTAGGGAATCTTTTTGCGAAAAAACTTTTTCTAATTTGTTAAGAAGTTTTATAGACAACATTTTTTTCAAGAAATTAAAACTGTTAATTAAAATATTTCTGTTTATCATCCATTTTTTCATAAAAAACAAACCTTTTCCTCGAAACTGATACCATCTACAATAATCTTACGTTTATCAAAAGTATAATTACATTTTGTAGTCTGAAACCTCTTCTTTTCTTGCCTGTAGTACTTTAATATTAACTTAATATAACTTAATTGGAAATTAAAAATATTAAGGTGACCTTCGAAAGGAGAGGACCATTCGATAGCTTCGAGTTTACTTATGTTACATCTCCATTAGTGAAATTCACGAATGGATTATAATGAGACTGGTCGTGTACCGATGGGGCACCGATTGAGTGTCACGATCTGGCCCCGATCTGAGCGTGTGCTTCATCCGCGATCTGGCCCCGACCAGGATTCCCGACCGGGACCCGATCTGGACAGCGCTGGCCCCGATCGCGGCCAGTTCGAAATTTCTGCACGGGTTGTTTACAAATAATTTCAAATTAATTTACTTTCGAAATCCACACGTAAGTATGGAATAGTAGTTCTTGCTTGATGTCTCCTGACTCGACGAGTGCTTTTTATTCTTTTAGGAATTTTGCGACTTTTGTAAAATTACACCATTGTAAGGAAACACAAAGTTGTGTAGAGGATATTAGTTAATTACAGAATAATCCAACGCCATCTACCGTAAATTTTAGGAACTGTGCTAATACCTATCTAGCCGGGCTCGAGATCGAGCCATTGAGAAATACAAGCTAGAGCCAGGCCTGGGGCCCCCGGCCTGGCCCAAGCCTAGAGCCGATGATATACCGGGCGATTTCTGCACGGGCCATAGATGGTTTTGCTTGGATTTCACTGCTTCTTGACAAAATATATACCAAAATATTATTAATAAAATACTTATCAAAATAATAATACTGAGGGATTTTAATTTTCAAATAAAATAGTTACTTAAAGGTAGAATTGTTACTTTGAATTAGAGTTAGACCGGGAAAAGGCTGTTTGTACACAAATTTCAAGAAGCGAATAGCTGGAATTTTGTGGTACAAGCAAACACGAACATTAGTAATGTGATAAATTAGTAATAAATTTTATGTGATGGAATCTAGACAATTTTAGAAACTGATAGTAATATTATAAATTCATGAAACATAGAACTATGAAATTGTAATGCTGCATTATCGCGATTAAAATTTGTTGTTAACTACTGGGAATGGTTAAACTGCGATACGCCACCTTGTGATAAAAATCCGAACTAGAAAGAATAGGTATGATTTTAAAGATGCATGCATTAATTTGTATATAAAAGTGTTTTAACGATTTTGTTGTGGAGCTTTAATTATTTATTGGATACTAAAAATAAGTATTTATTGGAAACAAAGGGATTCAGATAGAATTTACATTTTATATAGTGAAAAAACACAATTCTTACAGAAATATTTTTCTAAACAAAAAAACAGTTACTTGTGATATTAATTGTGATTTTCAACAGATTATAAACTTGAATTGACTTCCTTTAATGCAAAAAATGAACTCGAAGTAAATTTTTATTTATTTATACTACTTCGATGATTAAAGTAACTAACCAGTTTTGCGCGGCAACAAGTCGTCGTTTGTCCTCCCATGTAGGTTATATTAGTGAGAATAGTAATTGTAGTTGCAACAAATAAATTAGTTACATTTACCACCAATTTATTCTCCAAGAAATAAAAGTAGTAAAGGTTACAGTTTCACTCCTTGGTGATATTGGCAGAACTGAAACCTGAGCAGTGCTGCGAACATTTGCTTTAAAGATTATGTTGAAAAATTTAAATGTTAAGTAAAACTTCTTTATATATGTGGAGTTTTCTCATATATCCCTTTTTGGATGGGAATAGCTGGCAATATTCTATAAATACATCAGCGTACCAATTCACCTTGCCAGCGGGATGAATACAATTAAATGAATAGTACACAGTAATACAAGAATCTGAATTTCAGTAGAGAAAGGCGATTGACTTTCAGATGTAACCAAAAGGATCATTCCTAAGTTGAAAGTTATGTACGTAAAATGTACTTAATAGGTTAATTTAAGACAGAAATATTGTTGACTTTCTGTCAACGCGTGCGTCTGAAATGAAACTTTTAGGTTAATTTAAGCCAGCTGATTGTTGAAATACCAGGTACAGAACGTAAATCTTCAATCCTTTTTTGTATATTTTTTTAACACATATGAACAATTATTCTATTCATAATAAAATCCGTTATAGATCTGATTACATATATCAAAATAAGAAACGTTGACGAAACGACTATACAATGAGCTCAGTGTTGATTGATACTATCCAGCCAGCGCTATCGACACCATATTGGCTACTCTCAGCTGCTCTCCTCTTGGTACCTCTTCTAAAATCGCCAAAATCCGTCTAAGTGTTTGCGCATCGCCGCATCGCATTTCGCGTACGCCTTTCTGACAGCACACATTGAATTTCAGAGCGCGCGAATAAAAATCATCTTAAACTCAACATACCTGGCAGTTAATCATCATGTTACTCGTATAATCAGATAGGAGACATTGCACTTAAGTTCCATTTCTGGTTGAAATTAAGTGACTTACTTAATTTAATGCAAAAATGAAATTCATCTACATTTAAAATTCATCATCTTGTATTACTGTGTAAGATAATATAAGATTAAATAGTAATATTAAATAAGACTATATAATAGAAAGGATTACTACTTTAAGTAGTAAAATCAACTAATTTATTTGTAAAATAATTTATTTAATAGTAGAACTTTCTGATTGAAGTAGAAACTCTTACTATTTAAAATAGTAAACACATCTACCTCACAGAAAAAACAAAAGATAATGTTTGCATCGGTTCCGGGTGAAAGATTCACCGCAACAAAAATTAACCTTGCCGGATAAACTTTACATGAATCGAAGATAATTTCTAATTTTTAACCGTGCAGTCGGGAGTGCTAACCACTGCGTTAAACCGACAAGTTGAAACTTGGTGAAAAAGCCATCCTCATAAGCTACAGTTCAGAAAAGTTAAAGGACCAAAGTTTGAGCTCTCTTTTTCTAATTATTTATTTTTACGACGTTATGTAAATGTAAAATACACGAACTGTTAACAAGAATATCAATAAAATAATTATGAAATAAATAATTTAAATCGACTACAATTTTTCTTCGTGTAATATTTGTTTTTTTTTTTCGTGTTTCAGACCATTTTAAAAGTTCTGATAATAACATTTAATGAGCATTTAAAATTTTTATCGACGGAATTTAGAAATTTTACCACATTGTGCAACAAGTTTTTTAATGATAATTTTCTTTAAACCGTCATGTAACGTTTCGCTTTTTAGGCATTTTAGACTATTCTACAACGATTAAGACATACATCCAATGTAATTTTTTCTGAACACTTAACATTTTTCATGAAGGTGGAACTTAGAATATTTTCCTTGAAAAAAGTAATAGAAAAAAATGTTTTCACTTTAATTGTATAGTCAATTTCTCGTCATTTCAAAACACCCTGACTGCTCAGTGAGCAAAAAAATTAAGGATGTCCTAGAGACGTCTTTGAGACATCCCTGAGACGTCTTTTATAACATGTCTTTTAATCATCCTAGCAATGCTCTTAAAGACGTTGATTGATCTAACATAGGACGTCCTAGGAACGTCCCAAAGACGTTCTTGGGATTTTCATAGTTTTATGCACTTTTATGCAATAATTAAAATCCATCTTTAAAATTGTACCTACTCTTTCTAGTTCCAGTTTCCACACAATTAAAGTGGAAAAATGTTCTGGCGCTGGCAAGCCCCAGACTAGACCGTCTAGACTCTAATCTGGCGCAGATCCGACGGTCTATTCTGGGGCTGGCCAGACCTGTAACACTTTTGCAAAGTTTGTGGCTAGACGGTTTAGCCAGCCGCTGGTCTCAGGCGGAAACACACTACTGGTACAGTACTGGCCATGTACAAATTGTCGGAGTACCAGTACTTGCTTGTAACGCTCCGCAGTACAGGCTTGCTGTACTGGCACGGTTATGCACACCAGTATAATTACAAAAGTGTAAGTTTCAAACTTTTTGTTTAATTTTAACACCCACTATTGCTACACTCTACAGATTTAACAAGAAAAGTATTCAAACAAATAAATAAATATTTTAAAAAACAGGCCCAAATCTGAACCAGACTAGACTTTCAGGATAATAAGAAAAAGATAATTATTTCTAAAATTGTTATTTTCTTCTTTTGTATAATTTTATACACTCTGACAGTTTTCCGAAACGGATGAAAACAATTCAGCTGATTGTCATTTAGAAATTTTTATAGTATAGATTTCAGACCAGTCCCATATCTGAACCAGCCTAGACTGTCAAAACAATAAGAAAAAAATTGATTTTTAATAGTGCTAATTTCATATTCTGTATGATTTTGGACACCCTGCCAGTTTCTCAGAAATGTTAAAAAAAGCTTAGGCTGATTAGTATTTGGAAATTTTTATGTCATGGATTGCTGACCAGTCCCAGATCTGGGCCAGACTAGACTGTTATGATTAGAGGGTCTGGACGCCGTCATATCTGGTCCAGATCTGAGATCAGATAGTCAGAAGATTTTTCCGCTACGGCAAGTGGAAAAATGGTCGATCACTATTCCCACAATACCCATATTAACACTTTAAGTTAATCGGGATAATATATGTTGCTTCAGCAATATGCAAAGCTTACAAATTCAATATATTTATGATTAAATTTATACCCAAATTTTTAATTTATAGAAATATTACAAAGTCCTGAAAAATACAGTAAAAATTTCCCGTTAATTGTCCCAGTATATAATATTTTATTATTTATTTATTTATAGTGCAAGTTTCGAGGTATACTGGCTGGTGTTTGGTGCCTCCGAACACGTGGCTTACTCGCTTTATGCGTTTTTAATCATTGATAGAATATTATAAACGAGTAGGAGAGGAGAGTACCCAAATATGAGATACCAACTCTGTTTGACGTGATTGTCGGAATTCTATGTACTGAATTTAAAATATTTATTTTATTTATTATTAAT
>NC_046661.1:116908358-116910274 GCF_010883055.1 Belonocnema kinseyi | reverse complement strand
ATTTGTCATAAGGACAACCGCAGGATTTCACCGGGAGCGGGTGCTAATATAAAAAAATTGCACCCGCTCCCAGCGAAACCGCGGTAAAATTTCTGCTACAACCACGTCTCACGACCGTGAGATAGGTGGTTATACTCTGTAACAGAATCAATACGTCGATCCGGCAAACGTTTTCTGCAAACTGAGAACACGGAGCGATCCAAGAACTACTGCTTTCTTGCATTTTTCCCGCAATTGTTTCAGCATATTGTTGTCTCGCAGGAATGCTTTTCAGGCTATTAACGAGTGAAAGCTTGGCACCTCCAAGAGCGTCTCTATACCTCTATTTCTTTTTATTCTCCTTGACTATGAGGTTTTTGTCAGCTAGTGCTGAAAATTTGATAACGAACATGGTTCGCTTCTCGAAGTCAAGAAGAACCATGTCAGGCCTCGAGTGAGCAACAGAAACAATTTTCGAGAATATAAAGTTCCAGTATATGCGGCACGTCCCATTCTCGACAATTGACTCGATTTCCCTAGGAGCGTTTAGAGGAGTAAGAGTGACAGAGATGGCAATAAAGTACTCTTAGTGCCGCATTGTGCCTTTGGATGTAGGTTGTTCCCGCATGAGTTGGACAACAGTATGTAAGCTAAATGCTCGGGTTGTGCATTGCACGCCCTGCAGCTATCATCGGGAATGTATTGGCTCAAAATGTGGCGACGGTATTTTAAGGTGGAAATGACACCGTCTTGGCATGCTAAGATGAAACCCTCTGTACTAGACCTCAATCCGGGCGATTTAAGGAAAACAAACGTTGGCTCACACGACATTGACTGATCTTCCACATTTCTGTGGAAGATACCGTGCATCCTCTTATCGAGGAGCTGTTCATAAAAGTTTTTCTCTTGTGCTTTCTTAATCCGGGCTTTCAGGAGTAAGTACTCGAGATAGATAAGATTTGATGCATTTTGCTCACCCCTAATACTGAAGTTAAGTCCAAGTGTTTCAGCAGCCTCCTCCGCTGCTTTGTACAGAAACGCTGCTTTGCCCAGTTTTTCGTGATTCCTGACCATTTTAAGAAGAAGGTCTCTTCCATTTGCGATTCCATCTGCTGTACCCAGAATAATCTTGTTGTGAATACATTCAAGACTCAATATTCCGCGACCACCTTGACGGTGTGAGATGTACAGTCACGGAACAGAAGACCTAAGATACATGCTTTTGTTCATGTTCATAACCTTTCTTGTCCCGATATCAAGGGATCTGAGCTCGTTCTTCGTCAATGGAACTACTCCAAACGAATAGAGTACTACCGGGACGGCAAGCATGTTCGTTGCAGATACTTTGTTTCTCGCCAACCTAACACCTAACACCTAACACTTTTGTGGATGAACCTTTAAGCTTTCCAAAAGACAGATGATAAGTTTATGGAAGTTCGAATTGAAAGTTGTTCATACATTTCTTGCAACACAGGTTCAATTGCCCGTACAATCCTATCATTTAGGATAGCTGTGAATGTCTTATACAGTATGTTCAGACAAGTGATTGGCCTGTAATTCTTCGGGTCAGCTAAGTTGCCTATTTGATTCTAAAGGAATCAAAACCGAATCGAATATATATATCAAGGGGGTCGCGGAATATTGAGTCTTGAATGTCTTCACAACAAGATTATTCTGGGTACAGCACATAGAGTTGCGAATGGAAGAGACCCTCTTCTTAAAATGGTCAGGAATCACGAGGAAGTGGGCAAAGGAGTATTTCTGTACAAAGCAGCGGAGGAGGCTGCTGAAACACTCGGACTTGACTTCAGTATTAGGGGTGAGCAAAATGCAAGAATCTAATCTATCTCGAGTACTCACTCCTGAAAGCCCGGATTAAGAAAGCGCAAGAGAAAAACTTTCGTGAACAGCTCCTCGATAAGAGGATGCACGGTATC
>NC_046661.1:116904803-116908258 GCF_010883055.1 Belonocnema kinseyi | reverse complement strand
ATTCAAAGGCACAATGCGGCACTAAGAGTACTTTATTACCATCTCTGTCACTCCTACGGCATTCACCTTAATATCGCTCCTCTAAATGCTCATAGGGAAATTAAGTCAATTGTCGAGAATGGGAAGTGCCGCATATACTGGAACTTTATATTCTCGACAATTGTTTCTGTTGCTTCTTGACTTCGAGAAGCGAACCATGTTCGTTATCGAATTTTCGGCACCAGCTGACAAAAACATCGTAGCCAAGGAGAATGAAAAGAAAGAGGTATCGAGACCTTATAAGGGAGTTGCAACGATTGTACCCGGAATATTCTGTTAAACTGATCGTCCTTATCATCGGCGCTCTTGGAGGTGCCAAGCTTTCACTTGATAATAGCCTAAAAAGCATCCCTGCGGGTCTACAATATGCTAGAACACTTGCGGGAAAAATGCAGAAGGCGGTTGTCCTTGGGTCACTCCGTGTTCTTAGGGTGCACGAGGCTTTTGCTGGATCGTCGTATTGATTCCTTTACAGACTGTAACCACCTATCTCACGGTTGTGATAAATTATCCTAAATATCTGAAAAATTACACTGAAAAATTATACCATGCATGTCTAGTTAAAATCTTTTTGAATTGTTTGGCATAGGTTTGTTCATCGACCTTTTGAATAAAGTGAAAAATTCGACTCTTTAATAGTTTTTCAGAGTAAAAATGGTAAATTTCTGACTTTGTAAAGTTCAATTCTTCACCAAATTCGTTTAGTTTTGCATTTTACAGCTTTTAGCCAAGTTACAATAAGATCCGTTAACAGAAACCACGAGGCTTAATTTTCACCACTTTTAAGCACCCCACATAACAAAAGTTATTCTTGTCAAATAATATATTCGCTATTATTATACCTAACATAGAAATTATTAGCGCCTTATAGGTTATGTTCGTTGATAGTAAACGTGATAATATCACTTGTCCGGTCAGGTGTCTGTCAGATTTAAGGAAATCGGTCATGTGACTTGACTCCCAATCTCTAACCCAACCGCTCAATATTACAAGTGGTACCAACTTCTTTGTTTAAAGATCGAAGCATTAATGTTTATTATGGATATATGGTCATAAATATAATCGCGAATTTCATGATCAAGGTCAAAACTTGAAAAACTATGAGAGGCTGCTTACACCGCAGAAGGGTTTGCTACTGAAGTAGGTCTTACTGTATTGTAAATTATAGAGAGATTTTATGGATTCCAAGTTTTTTTGCGTGCCTCAATCATAAATAAAAAAATTATGGGCATTAGGAACAATAACGATGTTTTTTTAATTCCCAAGCGACACGTCCAGGCACACGATGATAATAAAATACTTCTGTGTCGTGTTACAAAAAAAGTTTAAAGTCGAAAGTCATGTTTAAAGAATTTTTTTAAAACTTTAAATTTAAAATGTTCAGTGTTGGAGAATATGTGAATATTATTTTCGAGGTTAGGTTTTTTTGTGTTGTTAAAAAAAACCGTTTAATGTTACTTAAAAGCATGTTTATACCTGAGAGCGCAAAATGGTAAACCAGCGACCTCAGAGAGTTTTCAAAAACAAAAATAACTCAGAGTTCTGCACCAAATATCCTAATCTCAAAAACAATTGACATATTTTCTGATACGCAACATCTTAAGCAAAAAGTTTTTAAGCAAAATACTTTAAATATGACCTTCGACCTGGACCCTTTTTTGTAACTCGATAGAGAAGTTTTTTCTTATCTTTGTTCGCCTGATGGGGTTATAACGATACGTTACAGCAACGTTTCACAAACAAATCAATTTATTTCCTGAACCTCCAAAAATGATCATACTGCATTGTATAATGTAGACAGAACTTATGACGAGAAGTGCACATCGCGTTTTTGCCGCAGTCGAAATCACAACATTACCCACTACTATTACATTAAATTCCATACGGGGCTTTTTGATAATTACCGAAAGTCAGCACAAGTCACAATAAATTACTTATGAGTTGCAACCAATTTCCTAAATTCCCTTTTTTTACGGAAACTTATAGTAATTTATGGTAGGGGAGAGTGGTTCTAAGTCGGCGCTTTGGGTTAAACATCCACCTACGCGTTTCTCAGAGATTTTCGTATGGCAGGTTGGTAGGCATGGACGTAATTTACGCTGATGATTGTCCCTTTAGTTTTCGCCTGACAGCGTGAGCGAGCTATAATTTTTTCGTGCAAACGGAATTTCATTTTCTTCCATTCTTGTGAAGCAGCTACAGTTGTGTACATATTTTGAAAAGCTCCATCGTTTAAGTACGTTGATTTATAAATTCTGTGTGCTGTCACCTGATAAAGTCCATTTTTCATTCAGATTTGTTTCGTGTGCGTAATAGCATGCAATGTGTATATATTCGAAGTGGTCCTGAATCAGCACCAAGTAGGTGGTCCTAAGTCGGCACTTTTTTTTGTTGCTTTCGCTGTTATTTGTGTGTTATTTTATTTTGCTGTGTTTCAATTCATTGACTTTTCCCTGATTATATTTTCTTGTAGTCATGGGGAGCAATTTCAAACGCTAGAAACCAAAGTGATCCCCTTGCGTTTGGACGCACATTAGGGGTTCAGGACCAGTGGGTGCTGGCTTACGACCACCATTTTAAAAAATAGCGAAAATTGACCTCTTCACTCTGCACTCCATTGTGACCGCAAAAATCACTCCACGCTGCTCCGAACGATATCGAATTGTAGATATAGGATCATGGTATCTGACGAAAGACATTTTAAACACCAATAAACCCTGTTTACCCACTGTTTTCTACAAAAACTCTTACTGTTCCGACTTAGGACACTCGCCCCTAACTTCAGGTTTTTTTCATAAGCTTAAACAGACTGAGTCTATACTGTCGATTGAAGTACTGATCGAGGTAAATGATACAAGAGTGTATATTCATCGTTGTAAGTTCTACAACGTAGTAAAACCTACTTGAGTAGAAAATTTTTCTCCGGTATAAACTGACTACGTTTTTTTTTTACAAAAAATGTAAAAAAAGGAATTCTATTTGGTAGATTTTTCCTTAAAGGGTTGCTATTATAAAAAGGGAGGAATATATTGGATTGTGCAGTACTTGCGGAAAGTAGACAGGCAGTTCCATATACGAGTGTGAAGTTTACTGTATAAGCCAGAGGCGAATCGGAGGGTTGCTGCGTCTAGAAACTTCGCATGAGCTATTATTCGGAAAAATATAAATTTATCTAATTAAAATTTTTAATTACCTGAAGTTCCTAAATAGGTAGAGAATCGTGGATCTATGGCACTATGTTACATGAGTTTCTGAAAAGTCCCTGCCGATAAAGCTACCCTTTTAGGGAATTTATATGGACAATTTCCAGCTGGAAAGGGGGAGGGTCGGTAAGGCCGGTTTTTGGCCTAATTTATTTTTGGACCAAAAAATCTGAAAAAATCATGGTAGTATCTTATAAGTATCCCGAGCCGATT
>NC_046661.1:116901608-116904703 GCF_010883055.1 Belonocnema kinseyi | reverse complement strand
TGGTTCGTCACTTATTGATGTACGACCACGCTTAAATTCATTTACCCAGTTATAAACCGTTGCTAAGGCAGGGGCAGATGTGCCATGAACTGAGTCCAATTTCTTTTTTATCTCATATGGAGTTAAAACCTTTAAATGAAAATGTTTGATTACCGCTCTGAACTTGTTTTTTTTTTCATTTTTCTTAACGAACAATTTTTTTTTCAATTGGTTATAAAATAAAAACACGTAAACTCAGAAGATGTGGACTGTGACTGCACCATATATCTAGTCGGGAGTGGTGCTGACTGAAAACAGATGATTTGGAGCGATTCGCGCGCCATCTGTTGGTCATTCTAAGGACTTATTGAACTACCCTCGTAGCTCGTTTAAATGTTTTAAAGGCTTTAAAATATCCTTTCCGAAATCGGTATAAAAATACAATCATAAATAACAAGCAGAGAGAGTGAAATTGAAATAAGAATTCGATCATAAACAACAAGCAGATAGGCTATTTCAATAGAGTAGCCGACACTCAAGGGTCCTTTGTTAAGCTTTCGGATTAAAATTTCGAAATAGATTTCTTTAAATTTCATAGTTAATAGTGAGGGCTTTAAAAAAGCGAAGCGTATTTACCTTATTCGGCGTGTGACTTGCATCACAACCCGGCACTTGACATCTCATGGCTTAGAACAAAACATTTTTACTACATGCATTGAAATAAACGAACAGAACCTCTCTAACTTACGTCAATTTGACATACTTTCTCACTCGCACACTTTTCCATGTATAGGAAGAGGACAACTGCGCACCTGCACACGAAAATTTAAGATCTTTCTGTAATGTGCATACCACTTACGCTAATGTTTCTATTGCTAAGTGGAGAAACGGAGTTAGGTCTCCTTGTTATTCCTTCGTGATTCTCACTTTTTCCAAAATGTCGGGTCAGACAGTCAGATGACGGAAAATCGGTAAGTTGGCCGAAAGGCTAGGTGAATACCCTTTTCGACCCCGCGAGACTGCACTCGCAACCAAATATCGTCACGGAAGCCCTTCTCGGAATTATTAAATCCGAGCTAACTAAATGCAGGTCCCATTGCACTTTTAAAATGTAAATGTAACTTAAATTTCAAGTACTGGTGACTAAAAGTGATTTTCATGCTCGTGTAACTAAAAAATTATTTATGAAAGTCCTTTATATTCTATTTTTTATATTTTCAAAAGGTATTTTCAATATTTTCATACAAAAACTGTATACCCAGAGAGGAGTCAAGAAAATATCTGTTTGTAAGGCAATATTGCATGGTGAGGTTCAGTAATGTTTGGAAGATTTATAAAACTTAATTCGATGCATGTGTCCATAGTTATTCTTAAATTAAACTTTAAATATGTAATTTTTTGGAAAAATCATGAAATTTCTAACATGTCAAAGAACTTGATCAAGGAGAAATCCTTGGTGAATTATACCAATTTTTAAACAGGAATTAATTATTAAAGTGGAAACGAAAATGAGAACACTTTGTGGTATCTCCTATAGGCCAACTACATATTTTTTTGGTCGATTTTTTGTTAAAAATTTTCCTCAGAATAAAAATGATTTTCTTTTGTTTATTCAACTTTAATTTTGTTAGTGTCAGTTAGATATTGCAATATTTAAGTATTTGAATAGTCTTGTGTGTGGGAAATAATATTCTGCTCCTAATAATGTGCCTAATCTCATTAAAAAAAGTTGGGCTCATATTGAGACGGATATTTGCTAATCGAAATTAGAATTTTTTCTGGGATAGCTGATCAGGACCAGTTATGAACCAGGCCTGATCTTTCCGGCAAAACCTGAGTTTGTATTATTGTTAGACAGCTGAGCAGTCTCGGGCTGCCAGTCCTAAGATGAACATTATAAATAACTTTATGAATTTAATTACGTCCAGTCATAACCCACTGCTGCATGCAAGTTTATTATAAGTATTCGCATTTGTCTGGAAATTTGGACAGGGGAGAGAAGGACTGCAGAAAACCCTCTTCCCGAGTTCAGTCGGTTATCCGACTTTCAAGTTTGAAAGATATTCGATGCGGCGGATCATCGTGTGTATACTGAAAAAAATATTTTAACTGCTCTGGCTAGATTTTTGGCTGAATTTCGTTTTCTAAGAAAATATAGCTGTGTCATGTAAATTTCTAGCTATTTTAGCTAAATTTGCCATCGAAAAAATATCTAGCTTACTTATCAAGATTGTTTATAGATGGCAAAATTTAGCTGAAAACGCTAGATATTTAGGTAACACAGCTATATTTTCTAAAAAGTCGAAATCCAGCTAAACCCTTTTTTAATTGTGGGCGGTCATCCTTCACGTCAAATCTCCCGCTTGACATTAGTTAATTGATGTAAACTGGATAGGTCTAAATACAGATGAATCTCATACCTTCCATCTTAAATTATGAGAAGGAAAGAAGTTCTTACGAAGAAAAGGTATTTGTTAGAGACCAAAAAATAGGCTTCATTTAATATATAAAACATGCAACAGTCATGTAACTATCAATACTATCCATAAATTTATAAGAACTTAGACTGAAAAAAATACATTGTACGCCCAATTACTTGGATTTATAAAATACTCTTTATTGGCTGGCACAACTTTTTTGCTTCTTGGTGTTACTACTTGAGGAGAGTGGGCCATAGACTATAGAGCGCCAAAGGGGTAATGTGGATAAGATTAGATTGATTGTGAAGGGCTGAGGTGAAGGGGGGGGGGGGGGCGTTGATCTAAGGGCTCTCAGATTTAAACTTTAAACTTTGCAATCTAACGTTTGATTTAAGGTCTCTCAGTTTTTACACTGCCCTTTTCCAACTCCTTATCTCAGATGTAGAAAGTATCAAATATTAATTTCCTGTTAATTACGGAAAAACAATAAAGAGTTACCATTATATAGAAAAAGATACAAAAAATACTATAGTAAATTTTGTGTCATACGAAACCCTTGTTAAATGACATTTTCCGCCCATTTCAAGAACTGAATTTTTACATTCAAATTGTAATTGTAGACTTTTTCGAAAAACAATTATTTAAAAGGTCGAGATTATACAAAAAGGGCTTTCATATAATTAAATATGTGTTTCT
>NC_046661.1:116881125-116901508 GCF_010883055.1 Belonocnema kinseyi | reverse complement strand
AGCTCCAAGGAGATTATGTTGAAAAATAAAAAAAAATTTACCCAAAAAAAATTGTTTTTATACTTCATTCTAAGGACTTATTGAACTACCCTCGTATCTGGACCTTTAAATATATCTACCTGAGTCATAATAACTTTTAATGAAATTATAATATTTTGCATGTTTACGTTTCGAAAAACTACCACTTACGGTAATGTTTCTATTGCCAGTTTTAAATGTCTTCTCCCTGGCAGTTGGGTCTCTTTATTATTCCTTCCTGGTGAAAATAATCTTATAAATAGTTATTGGAATGTTTTTTACTAAATAATGTAAGATAGAAAACAAAAACGGAAAAAATTGTGTACATATTTGCAGGCTGTTAATCTCGTTAGACGGACGATTTCTTCGATTTGCGTGATTTTAGTGAGACATAACTTACAAAAATCATTCGAAATTAAGACACAAGTTTATGCCAAATACGGTCTGTTTCTTTTAGGAAAATATGAATCTAAATAAATGAAAGGTATTGAATATTTTCAAAAAGACTGTATATTTTTTCTCCATTATCAGAAAAGAAAAATGGAGAAAGAAAGCACAAAAAAATCATTTGTCACTTACTCAGTTTTTATTTATTTAATTTAATTTCATTTAAAATAAAAAAAATTAAAATAAAAAGGTTATTGACAATTTTTAAACCTACTTATGTTTGTACCATTTCTGACAGTTTAATATTTTCCCAATTGACATTGATCACAAGTCTGAATTGCATAGTTCATTCATTACATATTTAAACTGTCAAAACAATATTTTAGTTTTGATTCCCATGCAGAAATTTCCCCGGTTGGCCCTACTACAACAATATTTCTGGTCGGATCCCGGCCGGGTAACCTCTGGCTGTGTTTCACAGACAGGAATCGGTCGGGAGCCGGCCATGCTACATTTTTCTCGAATCACATAGTCCAGGGCCGGCCAGTTACTAGCTGGGCCCAACGTGGTTATATCCCATTATTAAATAAAATTTTTATCGATTCTGATATGCGCAATAGCAGAAATAATACAATTTTTATCATATTCTCTATTTTCAGACAATGTTCATCCTGCACACTTTCAATTCTACCGCCATTTTGTGCCTGGTGTCTGAGACACTCAGTACTTTTCAGTTTCGTAGCTCGAATGAGGATGCACATTGCACTCACCTCGCGTCATTTTTTCTAAGTTCGCAAACACAATCGAGATTCGTATTTAAAATCAACCTTATTTCAGTAATCAGTTTAAAAACCCCATTTAGTACGCGGATAATTATTATTTTAAATTAAACTATACTTTTGTGTATATGTTACAGGCAAAGTCTGATGTGCCGTCACACAGCAGTCTGCCTCGTCTCTCCGCGAATTGCCTGAGCGGTGTCAGGCAAAGTCCGAAGTAGCCTAGTCAAATTGCAAAGTGCCCGAAAGGCTCGGGCAAAGTCCGGAGTAAAAAGAAGACTTGCGGGGTTTACTTTTCCCACTGCATAGTAGGCTAGCTCGAGATTTTACAATTCCAAATAGTCTACACTCTACAGATTGCAATTGTGAACAGATTTGAAAGTTTTTATTTTATAAATATAATTTATTGAGTACATTTATACATTTTTGTTTTGATATATTTATTAAACGCAAGTTATTTTCTAAAAAGAAAAAGAAAAAACTCAGCATGCATCATATTAAACGTAGATAGACTTAGAAAACATAAATAATTCATTTTAAATATTTTTATTGTTCTACAGTGTGAATAGTTTCCGATTTCAAGCATTTTCAGAAAAAGCCGATTATTTAATGCGAATTCATAGATGTATATTCCATACAAGGCACTAGTCCTTTATTTGTAATAAATAGATTATTAATAACAACAATGGTTTATTGTTGATTTATTTGATGAAAAATGATTCAATACACGTGTAAAATACTTTTTATCATAAAAGATAAATTGTAAAATTTTATAGATAAAGAAACTACAATATTTATTGTAAAAACCAACTTTCCAGTAAGAAAGAGACAGTAATAGGTGTTTCGGTTTTAAAATTTGTTATTAACATTTAAAATATTAATGTATTGAGATCGAAAATCACTGTTTGGTCAACGCTACTAAGATTTAGTATGGAAAATAAGAAATCTGTTTTTAATTAAAATAGATAAATTGAATATCTGGTTTAAAAATGGTTTAGCAATAACACTTTAAAACAAAACTTCCTTTTAATTTCGTATTAGTTTTGTAAGTAATAAAGAAATGTTATTTCCCCACTCCCTCCCTTCCATCGCCCTTTTATTTAGGGACTGATGCACCTACTTAGTTATCCTCAAAACAACAATAGTTTAATCTAGTTACTCACGTGGTCGTCGAAGTTTGGAAGATTTTTGAATAGAAGTTCTTGTACGAATGTTGGAAGTATTATAAAAGTAATTTTTTTATCTTATAGTTTGAGTTTCAGTGTAGATTTCTGAATAAGTAGTTTTTATCGCTTCGAAATAATATTTATAAATCGACAGTGTTTTTGAAAATTCTTAACGATGGCTGACGAAGCGGAAAATCAAGTGATGAAAATGAAATTCGAAGACAAATTCAGTGCCCTCAAAATTGTAGAAAACTCGTCGCGTATCTCGAACTTAGAAAGATACTACGTTAAATATGATACATATTGAGTTTTTTTAGAAAATAACTTGAGTTAAATAAATGTATTTAAAAAAAAAGTATAAATGTACTCAATAAGTTATCTTAAAAATTTCATGCTGATCATTTCTAAATAAAAACTTTCAAATCTGTTCACAATTGCGACCTGTAGATTATTTGAAATTGTAAATTCTCGAGCCAGCCTACTGTGCAGTGGGAAAAGTAAACACCACAGATTTCTTTTTACTCCGGACTTTGCCTGAGCCTGTCGGGCACTTTGCGATTTGACTAGGTAGAGTCCGAAGTGAAAGTGCTACTTCGGACTTTGCCTGACACCGTTCAGTCAATTCGCGGAGGGATTAGGCGGACTGCGGTGTGACGGCACATCGGACTTTGCCTGTAACATATACATGTTTGTCTTTCTTCCTTCCTAACCTAAAATCACCACATGGTTTCTAAAATAAAACGCTTGCTAGGAGGTTCTATCGTTAGTGATTGAAATTGTTATAAAATTGCCTCGCCAGAATTCCTTAACTTGATTTGACTTTTAAAGTTCACTTTATTTTTTACGATGAGCCTTAAGGCCATGTGATGAGTGGGTCACGTAACCAGAGTTCTGCCTTACCGACACGTTTCTTATTTCCCAAATTATTTCCACACGAAGCGCCACAACGAGTTGAAAATTTAAGATGATAAATAAGAAGCAATAAGAAAAGTGGTCTGGTCCTAAATTTGTATAATTATGGAAAACGTTTTTTTGTTAATAATTTGTTTTTGATTTTTCATAATTACTAAAATTTAGCACCATATCCAGTTTTCTTAGTGCTTCTTATTTATCATCCCAAATTTTCAACGCATTGTGGCGCTTCGTGTGGAAATTAGTTGGGAAATAAGAAACGTGTCGAAAGGTAGGAATGTGGTCACGTGACCCACTCGTCACATGGCCTTAAAAGTACAAACTAGTTACCAATTTCTCGCCTGAAGCAACATTTATTACTGCTTTGTGAGGGGATTATCCGACCGGATCCCGGCCGGTATTGAAGCTGGGATCCGACCAGTTTACCGTGACGTTTTTAGCCGGATCCTGGTCAGTTTCCTCGACCAGCGCCCGGTATAAACCGGGGCTCTTCATTCGGATCCTTGATTGGATTCCTACAAGGTTGTAGTATAAGGCTTTTATTTTTAATGCTTTTTTTTTAGTTTTTGAAGTTCTGAGGAAACTAAATAAATTCATATAGCTTATTCCTAATACAATCGAGATAACTTGATTTTCATTGCATAGCAATATTATATTTATTACTATTACACTTAATTCGGTAGTTAAGAAATCAACTGTTTTGTAGAAAATTCAAACCATTTTTTTTTCTTTCATGACTGAAAAACGTTGTTGGTTGAAAATTCATCTCTTTGCGTAGAAAATGATTTCTATCAGTAAAATTGAACTATTACATCTTTGTCTGAATATTAATATTTTTAGTTGAAATTCAACTATTATATTTGCTGTCAATAATTGTTATTTTTATTGAAAATGGAAATACCGTGGTTGAAACTCAAACTACTTGGTTAACAAATATTTAAAAAAAAGACTATTCACTTTCGTTGAAAATCCATCTGCTTGAGTGAAAATTAGTTTTTTCTTTGGTTCAAAATTAATTTTTCAACTGAAAATGTGTCTTTTTAGTATAAAATTATTCTTATTGGTACAGCACCAGCTGACCTTTAAATACACCCAGGCACTTATGCATACAGGTTAGTTTGTCCTACCTCAAAAGAAATACTTCAAACTAAATTTAAAACAATTTTTTGGTTCACAAAACTCATATAAAATCATCGCTTTGGCTTCTTTAAAAAAATGGACTTCTTAGTTTTCAAGATTCGAAAAATATTTATGCTTAATAGGTTCCCAATGGGCACATTGTCTTTGTGATAACGTAAAGACATCGTCAGATCATACGACTTATTTACGATATCATAAAGACACCTTAACGACATGGACATAGGATGTCGAAAAGCTGTCGTAAAGATGTCGTAACGATATCGTAAACACGTCGCCAAATTTTGGGCCCACTGGGTTATGTTCCTTAACAGTAACTAGAGACAATGAGTTTTTACATATTTATTGCTTAATCTTCACTTGAAAAAAATTTATTTTAGTAATAAAAAGGTTTTTTAGTTTATATCTATGACATTACTTCATTTTTTCGCGTAATTATATAATTCTTAACCCCAGGTTTTTTCTGACAGTATTTGCGTGTGTGTGTGTGTCTGTGTACTGAGAACAAAATTAAACTTAATTTTCGAAATTTGTTTACAGTAAATAAATGTATGGGTTCTAAAATGAAGTTTTATGTTCTTGGAGCTGATTATGCACGAACTATGGTGTGTACCATAAGAGTGTATAGGACATTTCGTGTTTCAAATTTTATATTACGTATTTTCCTTACTATTTTGCTCTGTTCACAGATGCGTCCTTTCTGATACGCTGTTTTTCTTGAATCACTAGTCCATCCAGTAAAGATCGGTAATTCACTGGCTCACCAGTAATAACTAAAAATACTGAGTTAACCAGTGAAAACTTCAGTGGTTCAGTTTAAACATTATTGTTACAAACAATAAATAGTTCTAGAAATAATGAAAATTAAACTCCAGGTTAAGTTACTTACAACTAAATGAACTAAATGCACATTTATTTGTGAAAAAAATCTTTACATTATTGCTTTGGCACACGCCTTAAGGAATTAAAAAGGTAGATCGAGTATTTCAACCATAATTTTTGGATCAACTGTTCTAAGTTTAACCACCAAAAAAATAATAGAAAATAAAAAATTCTATTTTGTGATCAAACTATGCTAGATGCGAGGCTTGATGCAGAAAAAATGAATGAGCAAAAATTATTCTCTCCAAAAAGATCTATAAATTTGTTAATAATTTTTTCATACAACGCGTATTTCTTGTTTTAATCGTAAAAAACAAAATTAAGAATAAAAAAGAGAAATTCAACAAAATTATTAGTCTAAATTGAGCTTCAAATGTGCCATAACGCTGTATTTGCGTTTTTAGAAGTCATTGACTTTTTTTTGTTTCGTACATAACTTCATGAAAAAAAAGTTACATCTTAAAAGCATCATTGCATAAAAATGGTCAATTGTATCTAGAAATTTGCTTTGAACCATTTTTTTATAAGGCACATCAGTTTTCTTTTAATTGCAAGAAATAGCATTAAATATGAAAAAATTACATTTTTTGAAAAATGAGACAAGGCACGATAAAATATTAATTATACAATAATTTTCGTTTGAGTTAGATCCAAAAATTTGCTTTTGACCTCTTCGCTTGATAGAACTCGCATTTTATTTTAAGTACAAAAAGAAGACGATGAAAATACGTCTGCCTTAATGTAGAATCACATTATGAATAGTAATACTATACATTTATTAAAATGATACTTTTTTCAGAGTAGCTCGAATATTTAGTTTATTTTGCAATATTTGAATAAGCAATCCCGTGCCGGCCTGCAAAAACTAATATAATATGCCTTTAATATTTAATAATGTGTAACATAATAGCACCCAATAGTAACGAAAATGTTTTAAAATGTATTAAATTATATATAAAGGCATAAAAAATTATGATTGTCAGGATAATTAATTGAAAGAGGTTTTGTCATTTTCCTTATATAGAAATAAAATTCCGTTTTTTTCACAGAATTAACAGCTAATTATTCAGCATAATGACTTCTTCTATAAATGAATAATATTTGATGGTTGTTTAAAAAAAGTTGATTTATTTTTTAAATACATTTTTTAAAAACTATTATCAAATATTACCGATTCATAGAAATAAGTAATTCCTAAATAATTGACTGCTAAATCCGATAAAAAATCAGATTTTTGTTTATAAATACATAAGATGATGATGATTAGTTTAAAAAACTGTCGTGCACAATAAATATTTTTTTATTGTCATCGAAATGTCCACTCAAGAACTTAAAAATTAGTTATTCACAGTTGATTGCATTGAAAGAATGAGGTTTGTACGTCCAAAAATAGCCGAATAGTTCATTTGTTAATTAAGATTGCTTCAACACTAATCAAATTTTATTGGATAAACAAATATGATACTTAGGTTTCATTTACGAGTAATGTATGATTGATTCCGTAAAAAAATATTTATCCCATCATAAATACTTGATATGGATAATTGTTAATACATTTTTTTATAAAATAATGAATTATTTATTAATTTTTATTTATTCATCTAAAAACTGTTTTTGTCCATAAATTGTTCAAAGTGAATAATAGCTTCGTGTTTACGATAGCTATTTCGAAATGAAACCAAGTTTTCGTTAGAAAAAGTTTTTTCATTAAAAAAAGAAAGTTAAAATCGGATGACTATTGTCTTTTGAAAATAAATTTGTCCAAGGACGTTCTTTTTGCCTCACGGTGAGGCGGTATTAAATAAAGGCGATAAAAAAAGCTGTTTCTTTCTGCGGGATGATAGGAATTTTTTAATTTTTCAAACAATATTTTCAAGAAGCATTAATAAGAACATGATTTTTTAAAATAAATATACCCACAACACACGATTTGCAATATTAACTTTATTTATAAATTGTAATTTGTAAATTACAATAATTGTAAATTATTTATAAATTTCAACTCTTTTTTAAAATCGGCCCTATATTAAAGTATTTACTATATTGCAAGAGACACAATTTTCCATGAGTAAACGTTCTTTTGAGTAACTACTTGAATATATTTGCTATAAACAATTACATATGTTCTCTGTTAACATTTACAAATCTAACACAGAGTATCAGGTGTTGTATGTAAGAAATAAGTGTTTTCAACATTTACACAGTAAAAACTTGGGGGTATATTTTCTTGCAGGTAGGAAAAGTCAGTTTTATTAGTTTAATCCAGAGGTTAACTCGGGACACGGGTCAACTTGAATCAGTGAAAATCCCTACATGACAGTGTAGCATTCACACCGCAAGGGTAATTATTGTTGCAGGTATATCGTGCACTGAAATTGGTGTTTCATTCACATTTTGTTTTTTCTGTGTTTCGCAGTATACTAAAGTATTTGTTTAAACACTAGTACCTGTAAGTAAGAACTCCAGATGTGCAATATTCCAAGAATTGTTTTCCTCGGCTTTTTGGTGATGCGTTGACCGAGGGACCGAAAGAGAGACTGTGCTCAGTCATGCGTGACGAACATCGCACAAATTTTGCTTCACTTTAGATCTACACATTTCGTATTACAATTTAGACATAATATATGTAAAATAAAACGTTAATTGACAAAATAGTTCAAGTAAATTAGATTTACAAATATTCAATCGACCATTTTTCGGTAAGACCCATGGACACTACCCTGGTAAACTGTGGAGGCCCAACATAGTTTCGACATGCTCAGTGCTCACCCACGGACGCCCCATGCAGGTTTTGCCCTCTAAGGGCTAATGAAGATGACCTATTTAGGGCCTTTCTAAGCCTTCTATAAAAATGATTTGCCAAATTATATAAAAAAAGTTATTTTGAAGAGAAATTACTTGTTTCTTTCCAACTGCATTGAAGATTGTACAATGTACTAATGTAACAATATGATTATGATAATATTATAAGGCGGGTCACTTTTTCGCATAGTTTAGTGTATAATTGTATACTATAGCTTATCGTAAAATTCTTTAAATAATTAGAAGGTTTCATTTATATTTCATGCATAGAGCTATATAAAAATTGTTGAGTTATAATGGTTGATTGCTATAAACAAATTATATTAACAAAGTTTGAAAAATATGGACATAATTTTTTAAAAGTATATTTCTGCCTTGAAGTCAGTTACTTTTTATCGATAGTCATACGCTGATTTGCAAGATTTTCAACCGAGAATATTTGTTAATTTTATAAAACAAACTGTATTCAGACCGAAATTTAGATATATATTCATAGATTTATAAATAGAAAGAGTTTTTTCCTTCATGTTTCTTCAAATGATATTGACTTTGATGTTGACTGATGAATATTTTTCTTTCGATATTAATAGTTCATGATATAAATAAATTATGTAAAGAAATACACATTAAGCACATTTACAGACAGAAAGAAATATTTTTGTTTCTTTCAGGTGTGTCATAAATTATATTGACAGTAATATAATCTGATCAAGTTTATTTATAGAATATTATTTTCTTACTTTATAAACAAATTATATAAACAAATGCACAGTGAGCATATTTATAGACAGAAATAAATCATTTTTTCATGCATTTGTAGTAAAGAAAATGTTCTATTTGTTAACCTTTAGTCACTTATAACAAACCCAAATTCGAAGGTTAACCCATTTCCTGGAGTTTATGTAGGTATGTTCAAGTTGCAATTCATGTTAATTGGAAGTATATTTAAGGGTTAAATCTGAGATATTTTTTTTCTAAAAACTGCACTTTTTTTTGTGAATTGGTTCTAAAAAATAGCATGATGAGTAAAAAATCTATAGTATTCTCTTAATCTAAAACAAAATGCAATGTCATTAAAAATTGCATATCGTAGAGTGTAGGCTTTTTTTGAAATTCGAGATTTACACCACTGCGGCGCATATAGCGTGCGAATCATAATTGCTATCATTTAATCATTTTTTATTCGTGAAACAACAATGCACTACTTTTTTTCGCAATTGTTATTTTTTAAAAGATTTGAAGTTCTATATAATTTAAAAATTTATTATTATGCAATTTTAAAATGTTTTTTTAGTATTAGGATATGCAAATTCAGAAAGGTGAAATTGCGCTTTGGGCGCGTGCATTTACTACTATGATTATTACTCTGTTTAACAAAATGACAATATTATGTCAATTATGTTATAATTTGTCGCATAAACGTTCATATAAATTATTTGATTTATGTAATTCAATTCTCTTATTCATTTATAATTGTAAAAGTTATCCTCTAATGTACGTATGTTGATTTATGACCATTTTTCTTGACGAGCTACTTTAACAGAAACTCTTAGCGATTCCAACTGTAAGAAAGAATGTCTTTTGATGAGAAAATGCAATAGTTAATAAGATTTTATTGATAAGAATTGTTTATAATCTTTGTTCAAACATAAAGAATAAGTTATCTGAAATAGCCATGAACATTGAGACTTTATTTGTTTATCTATCAATAAAATAAGAATGAAATTAAAAAGTCAAAACCAATGTTCTTTTCTAAAACTGCTGAAAATTAAAAAAATGTAACATTTTGAAAATGTGGGCCGTGTTTGACTAAACAATCAATTCCAAATTTGCAACACCAATGCCCACTCTACTTGCTAAATTGTATTCATACAAGCAAGTACTCCCCAGAACCCTTCATAAGATTTTCCGTTCTCCGCTGATTTCACGTCAACGTCAAGTCGTCAGACTTGGCAATTTTGCAAATTCAGGTATTTAAAAATAATTGGGTTAGAAGATTTCCTAAAAAAATGTTGAAAATTATTTTTCTTGGCATTAAAAATTCGCAATACGTATGTTGTAACTCCATTATTTATAAATACAGTGAACTCTGGCTTATTCCAAGTGGCGAAGGTCCGCCACCTCCCACCACTATCCCTGTACGGTCTCGGCCGCGCCAGTGAATGGCCAATAAGAAATATACACCAATTATGCTTACCTTTCTTTCATTTTCACCTATTCCATCATGACCTTGACGTCATGCTAAAATATTTAATGCGCAAAAAAAGGACGTACGTGCAGGAGCAGCCAATGAAAGTCGCTTGACATCAGAAAAAATATCACTAACAGTCATATGGGATGGGAGGGGTGTACTTTTAGCCGATAACGTGATGTTTTAATTCTAAATTTATTTTTACATAATATTATAAGAAACACAATTTTTAACTAAATAATCTTCTTGTGTAACAAATTGCAATGAAATGGAAAATCAGAGAAAAATATGCTTCCAAACATCGATAATAGATTGTGGCCAATACACCTAATAGTAATCCCTCAAAATTTTTCGACATTCCGAGAAATCTTTTGAAATCCATGATATCGCGTGAAATTTTTTAAATAACTTTCAAATCCCTTGTAAATCTTGTAAAGTCCGTGGCAATCCCTTTAAGATTCATTAAAATCCTTTAAATTCATACAAATATTTCCGAGTCTGCGCGGCCTGCTTCACTCACAAGTTTGAGCGCGCCTGGGGCTAGCGATTGTTGGTTCTCGCGCTTCGCGCTCAATAATGTATGCATCTCGCGATCGGTCTTTGCATATTCCCCACACTTGTGCACAGATATTTTTAAACTAAAGGTCCAAGCATCGACTACAATAATTTGGTGATAGTGAATTCTCTTTTTTTAAAGCTACGTCGGCTTTACCGAACACATCCTCATCACGTATCACGTGCTTTGCACTCGAATTTGTTCTTCAAATTGTATATCATTTCCAGAAATGTATATTATTACAATTCATAACATGAATTGATATTAAAACAGACGTATTTTTTTGTCTCGTTTAAAAGATGCGCATTCATTAAAAAAATTTTTATTAAAAATTTTATTGCAATTTCTGCCGGTTTTTTAAAAACTGAATTTGCTCATTTCCAATTTTGTTTTTACGATTTAAACGTTACACATACGATCTACACATCAGCCTTACCTTTTTTAACTTCTAAATTATATCCCTAACCTCAGTGACCCACGAAACTTCGATTAATGAGGGGATTAGGGTGGGGGGGGGGGCGATTAGTTTCAGTCGAGAGTAATAGCTGGTTGGTGTTTTATGCTGAGAAGGTCACCAACCTTCACAGCGTTGTGTTATATATATAGGCTGGAGTCGAGTTGCGGATCGGTCAGGAAAACACAGCGGGTGGTGCCTTCCCCCTCCATGCAAATAACTTCTCCGCTTCACAGCGTTCGCCGTCAAACGGTTGTCTCACATTTCCCATGAAGTTCCCTTAACACTTTACCCAGGCTTAGGATTGGCAGCAAAATGTACAAAACAAATTTTGTTATGCAATTTTAAATAAACATAAACACAAATGGACCTTTACGTAGATGGAACGAAAAGCTAAAAAGACACATAAAATCACAAAATGACAACTACTTAGAAGGAAGGAAAAACTGAAAAGACACACACAAACCCAAATTTACAACCACGTAGAAGGAAGGAAAAACTGGTACGACACACAGAAACACAAATTAGGAAAAACTGAAACTGGCGAAGTCAACTAGCGAAAATTTCCCTCCCGCCTTCCACTCTCGAACGACGAGAAGCGGGGAAGATAGTAGCATGGAGGGGAAGGCACCACCCGCTGTGTTTTGCTGACCGATCCGCAACTCTTATAATCTTGTAGGGAATTCAAAAAAACATCATTTTTCTTCTGCTGACTTTTCTTCATATCGTGCGTTATTTGGCGTAAAATATCCATTTTCGTGTATTTGTTAGAATTTTGTAAATGCTATTCATAATATCCGTACAGATAATGTTTGAATCTTGAAAAAAAGTAGTCTTAAAAATATTTAACATGTTCTCACTTTTAGAATTTTCATCCAAAATGGGTGGCTAACGAAGTTGTCCTTCATTTTAAGATACTCAAAGATTTTATCAAAGGACAACCCAATTTGTCAATTCTTTCGAAAGTTATCGTGCTATCAAAAAACCAATTCACGAAAGAACAGACACAGACCGATAGGCAGACAAATTCGTAAAAACCTGTTTTTCGGATTCAGGGGGTCTTAAAACGTGGACATTTTACGAAAACTGGGGGTGGGGGGGGGGGCATGCCTATAAAATTCATGGATATGGTTTGGAATCTTTTGAAATCCTGTGAAATCATCTAGAGCATTTTAAATAACTTAAAATTTATTAAAAGCCTGGAATCCTCTGGAAGCTTAGCAAATCTTTTAAAATATCACAATATCTCTTTAAATGCCTTGAAATCTTGAAAACCCTTGAATCCCTTAAAATCTTTGAAAAATCGCGGAAATCGTTCATAATTCAATCAAATTGTTCAAAATCGCTAAACCTTCATCTTAGAATCCTCCAGTATCCCTTGAAATCCCGTAAAATCTGATTGAACTTTTGTAAGACCCTTAAAATCCTATCAAATCCATTGAAAAATGGAGATTCTCTTTTTCAAATGTCGTAGGTAATACCTTTAAACTCTTCAAATATTTTTAAATCATTTGAAAATTACTTAACAACAGGTAATCCTTTAAAATCATTTTAAATATCCTAAAAACTTTTATAATCCCTTCAAATGTGTTGAAATCCTTTCAACTTACTGAAAATGTTTCAAAATCAATTTAGGAAAGTTTCAAAATTTCAGATGACTTCGTTTAGAAATTATAAATAAAATGTCTTGAAAATTGCAGGTTATGCAATGTCCAAACTACAAATTTAAAATTTAAAATTGCTAAATATTAATCAAATTTGTTTAAAGAATAATTTGTGCTTATAAATATTAATTAAAGTTAGTTGCAAAAGGTGATTATGGAGTGATAAGGTGAATATTTTACAGTTCTAAGACAATTCTAAGCTAAGGAAGATTTTCATGGAGTTGAAAATCGATTTTTCGTCAGTACTTCCCAGTACTAGTAAATAATAATCACTATTTTTGCACAATATGTTCTACAAAATATCATATTTATCCAACAATTGATTCAAAATTCCAATAAATGAGAGTATATTTATATTGAAGATGTGTTGTCAATACCAAATAAGTCCCGCAATCAGGGACGTTTTCCATATTTTTAATAATTTGTACCTGTTTTTGGATTATTTTTAAACGATTCTTCAGATATTTATATTGTCAAGGTCGAATGGCATTCATTGCATTCAATCTTTGGATTACATTTTTAAGTTTAAATAAATTAAACTTCAAACGACTTGAAGAAGTGTATTTTTTATTACAAAGTCGTAAAAGTAATTTTTCATTCGAAAGTAATCTTCATTCTGTACAGTTATTAAAATGTCAGATACCGGGGTGATCTTGGAAGAAACTAGGAATGTCCTGACAAGTTTTCCCTAAGTATGGTAATCATCTGCATTATCCTTACAAGCAACATGTGCCCCATGTTAGTCTATCCAACCAGGGCCACACTAAAAGTAGGGAAAATTGGTCAGAACCTTATTAGGCCTGTATCAAGATTTCTGCAGTTGCGGCCCCCAGTTGCGTCTCAGTTTTAAAGTCAACACAAAGCCCATTCGGGAAATCAATAGGCAGGTCCTGACCGTTTTCTAACTTTTATTTCGAATGTGGGCTAATCTGATCATCCCGATTTGGGCCACAGCCACATATGAATTTTAGCACTTTAAAGTGAGCATTACAGATGATAAAGAAAGTTTTCATTATTAAATTATCATTCTCGCGAAATTCGATGGATTGTACATACAAGACGAAGAATTCAATTTTTAGTAGCTCAATAATTTATTAAAAAAAAACTATTATTCTTTTTGACAGATTCTATGTTGTCTAAAACTTATTTTGTTTTTACTGCTAAATAATTACTCTTTACTTCTAACTAATAGAACATAGTATAGACTAAGCCTTCCCGAAAATCCCTCTACGTATGTACGTTCACAATTTATTTCCAGGGTTAGATCACCCATGCATATGTATAGGGTCTGTACGAGTGCTAGTTTCGGTCTTACGACCTCGCATCTACATATTTAAACGTTGTAGGGTAATAGAAATTTTATAGAAATTATTGCGACAAACTCCTGAAAAAAAGAGTAAAAAATGCATTTTTGAAATGAAGATTATTGAACAGAATGTGAGCTCTCTTGAACTAATCCAGTGAAATCTGACTGGTTCCCAGTGCAATGTGGGTCGCTGGCAATCAGTGAGATTTCACTGTTTCGCTCAGTAGTCAATCGTACGCATGTTGTTTTCCTTTCAGTTAGATATGACAGTTATCATTCAACACTTACTGTAAGTGCTGTAGTCGAGGCCTGGCGGGCCTGGCGCAGCCAGGATACTTTTTTGAAAGACCCGGCGGCACCAAGATGCTTCCTCCACCGCATGAAAGATTGTTCTAGATAGCATCAAAAGAGCCATCCCAGGTGGAAATGTCGGTAGTGTGCCGGAGTTCACCACCGGCGCAGTACTGGCCCAGTACTGTCCACCAGTACAGACAGCCAGTTGTTCGCCCAGTACTGGCAGAATATTGGCTGCACGACCGGGGCGGCACTATGCCAGGAGTATAAAATACACTTTAAAAAAAACACGTCTACAAATATTGTCAGGGTGTTTTGAAATGTCGAGAAATTCACTATACAATCAAGGTGAAAATATTTTTTTTCTATTACTTTTTTTAAGGAAAATATTCTAAGTTCCACCTCCATGAAAAATTTTAAATGTTCAGAAGAAATTACACTGGATGTATGTCTTAATAGTTGTAGAATAGTTTAAAACACCTAAAAGCAAAACGTTACACGAAGGTTTAAAGAAAATTGTTATTAAAAAATTTTTTGCGCAACGTGGTTAAATTTCAAAGTTCCGTCGATACAAATTTTAAATGCTCATTGAATGTTATTTTCAGAACTTTTAAAATGGTCTAAAACGCAAAAAAAAAATATATATTACACGAAAAAAATTGTAGTCGATTTAAATTATCTATTTAATAATTATTTTATTGATATTCGTGTTAACAGTTCGTGTATTATACATTGACATAACGTCGTAAAAATAAATAATTAGAAAAAGAGAGCTCAAAATTTGGTACTTTAATTTTTCTGAACTGTAGCTTATGAGGATGGATTTTTCACCAAGTCTTAACTTGTCAGTTTAGCGCAGTGGTTAGCATTCCCGACTGCTAGGTGATAGATTTAGGTATAAATATTATGTAAGTTCGGTCCCCCTTAGCGTTATAAGTTTTATTTGTAATATAATGTTTCAAAATGTAATATATATATATATATATATATATATATATTCATTCTAAGCATTGCCATTAACATGTATTGACAAAATACTCGCAGTCGATTATTATTTATTTTTTAAATACCTTTTTTGTTATATCTTTAGATTATAGAAATAGTGGGCGTTAAAATTAAAGAAATAGTTTGAAAATTATATTTTTGTAATTATAAATAATGTTCAGACGATATGCAGTCGTATGATGATGAACAGATGGCCTTTAAAACAATTAAATAATTTCTTATTATTTTAAAAATTAACTACAGCATTTGCGTACGACAGCGGTTTGCCAGTACTGCCCCAGTAATGACAGTCAATACTGGCACAGTAAAGCCAGCCAGTACTGAAACTCTGGCAGGCTGTACTGGGCAAGTACTGGGCCGGTAGTGTATTTCTACTTGGGATTTATATAGCATTAAGAATTTAATTTTAAGATAGTATGGAACCCACTTTATTTTTAGCAATCATGGATTATATTATGATTCGAAATTTCCTGATTACAATGAATCAAACTGAATTTATTCAAAATTCTAACACTGTTTCTCTTTATTTTTTTCTAGATGCATCCTATTTGGGAAAATATTGGAAAAATTCTTTAGGTTCTTTTTTCTCAACATAAAATTGTATTGATGATAAAAAAATAACATAGGAAAAAGTGTCAAGAGATATTTTTACAGAAAATTGTAAACAAAAACAAACAGTTTTGTTCTTTTGACCTTTCTGATATCTTGTGTCGGTTTGGCAAGACGACTCTAAAAAAAATTCAGAGAAAAAAACGGTGGAATTTTTGGAGTAAATTAAATTTTGCCACTTTTAAACTTTTCTTAAATTTTCTAACGGATTTAGAAAGAGGATGAGAAAACATCATACCGTTAACAAACATTTAGACCATTTATATATAATATGCGTTTTAAAATTGTTAAATTCAAATAAATGAGTATCGTTTACTCGCTTTATCGTGCGTGTTTTAAAGCAGCAAAGTAGGTCTTTGTAGGTGGCCAGGAACTTTAAGGCTATTGGCAGAGAAAGCAGACGTTACCATCGTATGCGCATGCGCTTTACTCATTTCGCCTCCATGCGCACTGTTCGGCGCCGTGCTTTTCCTTTTCATGGTCGCATTGGTCATATTAATTCTGGAAAAACACAGATGGGCCGGCTTTCATTATCTCCAGTCTAATGGTGAAATAAAAATATATTAATAATGATATCTAATCAAATTGATTAGACACTTAAAAGATGTTCGCGCCCTAGGACACAGTTAAAAAAAATTCCGGTGGGTCACAGTGATAGATTTGGATTTTTTAGATCACTAAATCCCATTTTCAAAGATTTCGAAGATTTTCGGATCATGGCATTACAAATTATTCCATAAGTGAATGAACCCTCGTAATATTCAATTTCATAAAGATTTGATTTCCAGTATTATTGAATTTTTAACATGAAAAATCTGTTTTAGGTGTTTCTCAATTTCTCCTCTATTATAATTGTTGCGAAAAAATAATTGAAGCTTTTGCAGCATTTTGCTCTAGATGCATTAGAACTTGGTTTATATTGATCTTCTGATTTTACAAAAGGAGTTCATTGCTTTATATGCTAATGAGAACATTATTTTTACTTTACTGGGTGTTTATAATCACATCAACACAGGTTACGCACTTAATTTGAAAGTCAGTGTAAGACGGACACTTCCGAAGCGATGATTTGTCTACCGAATGGTCCATGGGCAACAGCGATTATCTCGGTGTTTGTTCCCAAGTAAGCGAGAACTACATGTCAAGGTGGGGGTCTATTAGTCGACCATTGGGTTCTCATTAACGATTCTGATCGCCCACCGATAGCGGATCGGAAATCAAAACCTCGTTAGTCTTTACCTGTGTTGTATTAACCCTTTCTTACGGTTGACTTTGTTCAGGTTACTATACAGGCAAAGTGGCACCCTCTGAAAAAATAAAACAAATATAAATGAAAACTATTTTCTGAAATTCCGTAAATGCCACTTCAAAATTCCTGCTTATCACTGCTCTTACTCTGTACATTTGAATCAGTGAAATCTCACTATTTGAAATAGCTGGAAATGAGTCACTGAAAATGAGTGACAAGTTAATTATTAATTCTATGGAACAAACACTTTCGAAAAATGGATGCACGGCAACGTGTCAATTTAGTAGTCATATTAAGATTTAAGTAGACTTATGAAATCCTACTAAGAACCAAACACTCATAAACGTGATCACATATTAAAAAAAGGTGAAAAGTTTCGATTCTTTCAAATGACAATTGACAAGTACCCGTGCATAAATTTTGAAAGGGCTCTAGTAGGGTCTGGCGAATTTCCCCTATTTATAATAGGGATATAGTGGGGTAAACTAGTCGGGACCCCATTTAGAACGTAACGCTGAGACCATGGGGCCCTACTAGATTTTCTAGTAGCCTTTTAGTAGGGTCAGCTTGCCTACAAGCCGATTAACAAGAGGACCCCTGCAGGGCTTCTATAGGGTACTGTCACGCGATCCGAATTTCATTAATAGTTTCAAAAATTGAAATTTCGTTTAAACGTTTTCGTTAATTTTTTTAACATCCATCACTGTTATACTCTAACAATTTGGCAAAAAAGATATTTAAAAAATAAATGATTGATTGCGACTATTTTGTCTTTAAATATATACTGTTTAGAGTGAATACATACATTAAATTTTTAAACATTATATTATAAATAAAATTTATAACGCTACGGGGTATCGAACACCTAACTCTATAACTAAATCTATCGCCTAGCATGCGGGATTCTTACAACCATTGCGCGAAACCTACGAGTTGAAACTGGATGAAAAAGCCATCCTCATAAGCTGCAGCTCAAAAAAGGTTAAAGCACCAAATGTTAAACTCTCTTTTTCTAATTAAATATTTATTATTATACAAAGTTATGCAAATGTAAGATATACGAACTGTCCACAGGGATATCAATACAATAATTTTAAAATCAATTATTTTAATCCATTGAATTTTTCTTTGTGTAATATTTTGTTTTTTCCCGTTGTATACTACTTTATAACTTTTTACAATGACAGAAAATGTAATTTTTTATAAACATTTAAATTTTTTAACGATGGAACTTGGAAATTTAACCGTGAACTTTGACAATTTTTTAAACTTTCGTGTAAGGTTTGGTTTTTAGATGTTTTAGACCATTTTACAAAGTTTAACATTCACATAAAATGTAATTTTTTCTCATTTATCATTACTTTATCATTACTTTATCATTATCATTACTGTAAAACTAAGAAGTTATGTCTCGCATTCATAACTCTAGTGTTACTGAATTGATTAGTGAAAAATCTCAAATCACGGATTAATAAGTGAAATGTCTAACTACTATTTCAATCAGCGAATTTGTTACTGATTTATATAAAGAGAGTAGATGGTTTTTGTTTTAATCTTAAAAAGTGTTATTAAAAAAAGAAAAAATTGTCAAGCCAACTATGCAATGTGTCAAAAAATTTATTTCATTGAGAGGTATAAAAATTTTCAGGAGTCCGACTTTTTATAAGACACGTATAGTTACTTTACAAACATGCTGTTAAAAAATCGAAAATTTAATATATCAGCCAAACAATGCGGAAACTCGTTTAACGGATTTTTGTTATAGGAGTGAATATTTTTCTATATTAAACATTGATAATGCTACTGAAAAATCAAAAGTTAAAATTGTTGTAATTAATAAGGCCAATGGGGCTTCAAGTAAAATAATTTTCTTTTTAATTGAAGATCTAAACAAATTTAACAATCTTTTTAAAAAGTAGAGGTTTCGACAATTCTGTTATATTTACAAGTAAGCTTCTATGTGCATTACTGATTCCACTGCCATGGTGAACTTCAACCATATTCAACCTAAGAGTGGTTGAACTCATTGTTTCTTTACAGAAAGCATCTTTCTGGTATTTTATGAGTAGATCAAAGGCCCATTTTAAATCTTGAAGAGACGTAATAACAATGTACACCAACATTTTGTACCAAATAAAATAAAAAAATATAAAGAATTTGTTTCCAACTTTTTATTTAGTTTAGTTTGTTTATTATTAAGTCCTTCAAGAAATTCAATTAAAATTATGCGGAATAGTTCTTTCCTATAATAACTCCCCATCCTACAGGTCTTTTTTCTTGAACAAAAATATATTTTGTAAATTGATTTGGATTCGATTTATTTGAATAAACTAAAAAAGGCTAGATATTTTTGTTAAATAAAATATTTAAAACACTTAAGTCTATCAAAAAGTATTGAACAATAGGGAAAAGCCAAGTGTAAAAACGCTTAAATGACACTCAAAAAATGTCTGGTTAAATTAACCAGAATTGTGATTAAATATGCCCTTACTATTTTTTCTAGTTAGAGTAAGCAGAATTCTGGTTGATGTAACCAGACTTTTTTTGAGTGAACCTTAATGAGTGAAATCCATTTTCCGTTATTTAAAAAATTCCATGTAAAACACAGTTTTCAGATTACCCAATTCCTTTATAATCTTTGAACGTGCATTTTCTAAAGAAACATAAACTTAAAATAATCAAATTTTGCAACAAAATCGCACAAGAAGGCCTAAAAACAAGTATGTTCTTTAAAACCCCGTTTTTAAAACCAAATACTCAATAAACTTAAATTGTGTCGCATAATTGTATAAAAAGAGTTAAAGTACGTGAAATATGCTTTCAAATAGCATTGTAAAACGGCTTATCAGAGACAGATATATAACTAATGATTTATCCGTCATTTTTATTAATACTAGGTTCCAACATTTTTCGAGGCATCCCGGGAAAATTTTAATAAGAAACTAATAGGGAATATTTTTATGTGACGGAAA
>NC_046661.1:116876741-116881025 GCF_010883055.1 Belonocnema kinseyi | reverse complement strand
ATAAGGACAACCGCAGGATTTCGCCGGGAGCGGGTGCTAATCTGAAAAATTGCACCTGCTCCCAGCGAAATCGCGGTAACATTTCAGCCACAACCAGGTCTCACGATCGTGAGATAGGTGGTTACAGTCTGTAACAGAATCAACACGACGATCCCGCAAAAGTTTCGTGCACCCTGCGAACACGGAGTGATCCAAGGACTACCGCCTTCTGCATTTTTCCCGCAAGTGTTTTAGCATATTGTTGACACGTAGGGATGCTTTTCAGGCTATTATCGAGTGAAAGCTTGGCACCCCCAAGAGCGCCGATGATAGCGATGATTAGTTTAACAGAATATTTCGGGTACAATCGTTGCAACTCTCTTATAAGGTCTCTATACTTCTCTTTCTTTTCATTCTCCTTGGCTATGATGTTTTTGTCAACTGGTGCTGAAAATTCGATAACGAACATGGTTCGCTTCTGGAAGTCAAGAAGAACCATGTCTGGCCTCGAGTGTGCAACAGAAACAATTGTCGAGAATATAAAGTTCCAGTATATGCGGCACTTCCCATTCTCGACAATTGATTCGATTTCCCTAGGAGCATTTAGAGGAGCGATATTAAAGTTAATGCCGTGAGAGTGACAGAGATGGTAATAAAGCACTCTTAGTGTCGCATTGTGCCTTTGGATGTAGGTCGTCACCGCATGAGTTGGACAATTAGATAGTATGTGAGCTAAATGCTCGGGGTGTGCACGGCACGCCCTGCAGCTATCATCGAGAATGTCTTGGCTGAAAATGTAGCGACGGTATGTTAAGGTGGAAATGACACCGTCTTGGCATGCAAAAATGAAACCCTCCGTACCAGACTTCAATCCGGGCGATTTAAGGAAAGCAAACGTTAGCTCACATGACATTGACTGATCCTCCACATTTCTGTGGAGAGCTGAGATGCATGCTTTTGTTCATGTTCATAACCTTTCTTGTCCCGATATCAAGGGATCTGAGCTCGTTCTTTGTCCATGGAACTACTCCAAATGAATAGAGTACTACCGGGACGGTAAGCATGTTCGTTGCAGATACTTTGTGCCTCGCCGACAGTTCGAAAGACCAAATCTGCCGGATGAGACGTTTGCATCTGCTTCGGAGAGTATCCTTTATAGATGTCACATCCTGAATGCGGCTCTGTGGCACGCCCAGGTATGTATAATTCTCTCCAGCGCAAAGGTGTCGTATAGCGCTTCTATCAACGAGCTCAGGATCTTCTGGGAGGCCATTAAGTTTTCCTCGCTTTAAATAAACCTCGGCGCATTTGTCTAACCTAAATTCTATTCCAATTTCCTTAGTGTATCGTTCGACAATCCCTAGAGCTAGATGTAGTTGCTCTTTGCTTTTAGCATAGATCTTAAGATCGTCCATGTAAAATACATGAGTTACCTTGTGCTTTCGATCTGCAGGTTTGCCGCACAAGTGCCCGTCGGAATGGCGAAGTGCTAGAGATGGTAGCAATAATGTAAGGCAAAAGAGGAGTGGGCTCATGGTGTCGCCCTGAAAGACACCTCTCTGAAAGGTGACCTTGTTAGTTGTCACACGATTTTTGCAGATAAGATAGTAAATCTGGTTTTCAAAGCGGCATCAATCTCTCTATACACCTAACGATTTGCGGATGAACCTTTAAGATTTCCAAAAGACAGATCATAAGTCTATGGGAGATTGAATCAAAAGCTTTCCGATAACCAATCCAGGTCATCGATAGGGCACGCTGATAGAGTGCAGCATCTTTGCAGACACATCTATCGATAAGCAGGTTCTCCTGAAATCCCGCTACGCCTTTCTTTGAGCCTCGTTGTTCATACATTTCTTGCCACACAGGTTCAATTTCCCGAACTTTCCTATCATTGAGGATAACTGTGAATATCTTATAGAGGGTGTTCAGACAAGTGCTTGACCTGTAATTCTTCAGGTCAGCTAAGTTGCCTATTTTCGTCAGGAGTATTGTGCGCCCTTCCACCAACCACTCCGGAATCGGCTCTTCCGACTCTAAATATGAGGTGAAAATACGGGCCAAATGCTAACGGGTTGAAGGAAACTTCTTCCACCAGAAGGTTTTAATACAATCTGGTCCCGGTGCGAAATAGTTCTTCATCCCTCTTAATACTTTTTTCACCTCCTCGGTAGTGATGGGTGGGCATTCTTCATCAGGTGTTATGAGGGCATCACACATATCCTTTGAGCTATTTATATTATCTGAGTCTCCGTCCAGTCTCTACTGCACTTCGTAGACTTCGCTCCAAAATACTTCGACCTCCTCTAGTTTGGATGGGTGGTCGACAGTAACTGGAGGGTCTTGGAAGAGTCGAGATGGGTCAGAGAGAAACTGTTTTTTTTTCGACCCACCTCTTCCTCCGCTCTAGACTTCTCTTAGCGTCAGATAGTATCCGTATTCTCTCAACAATATGCTGCCTGATGGTCAGCAGCTTTGACTTGTTAAGTGTGTGATAACGGGTTCGGAGTTCGCGCGCGAACGTTTGAACGTGGGCGGTGAACTTTCTGCCAGATGTGATGTAGTCAATCACACACTGAATGTAGGACGCGTACTGTCTTGCTTAGCCTATGCTTATGGAAAGTTGATGCATTCGTATTTTGGTCCTATGATCAACCGTTGGTTTTATTTTACGGTTTGGATCGGCCAAAGCTCTCGCTGCATTATACACACAATAATTGATAGCCCAGAGGTCGGATTTTTCGGAAAAATGTCCACGAAGCTCGTCAAGCATTTCAGCCAGATCTTTAGGCTTGAGAGAAACCTTGGTGTTGATGTTTCTCCGGGTCATAAAGCATCGCTCTTCCTCTATTAGATGCCTGCCCGCGGTTGATCTTAGTGTTGCTTCTCTTTCTCTGTTGCCAGCTTCTTCTAGCTGTGGTAGAGTAGGCGTTCTGCTTACATAGCTCCTTTTTTTGAGTAGTTCAGCATGGTTTCGCAGACGTGGCTGCGAAAAGTACGATAGCTCCAGGTGTTTCTCGCACCAGAGAGCATGCAGCCGTGCCATGGAACCCCGTTCAGGGGCCACACTCGCATCGTAGCACTATAGCAAGTCGTGATTCAGTTGCTTCGTCCACCTAAAGGTCCCGAGTTTCCGCCGGTCCATTGCATTGAGTCCATTTTCATTGGCTCCCCCAGCTCTAAAGCGGTCGGCATTGTTGGCCGACCCTTTGTCGGGATCCCTGCGCATTCTGTTGTTTCGTCCATCCTTGCATAGCCCCGCGTGCAAGGATAAGGCTGCATACTCTGAGATTATCATAATTATCATAATATTGATGTCTGAACATGTAATATTTTTATCTTAAATTAAACCCTTTGATATCCATTATTACCCGTGCAAAAATCCCAATAAGGATTTGATCGGGGCCAGATCGGGCAGAATTTGGCCAAAATCGGGCTATATAGATGGGGCCACCACTAGAAATGAAGCGCGATACCCGATCGGAGCCCAAGCGCAGACCCAGAAATAACTTGTCTGGCCCCGATCGGAACCATTTTTTTCTTTTAATTATTCCTTATTAAAAAGAATTTTAAAATAAAATAATATTAAAGTCGCATATTCACTTCCTAAACTTAAATTTGAGAGTTTAAAAATCAGATTATTAAACAGATCACGATATGAAAACATTTGAGTATGTAAGACTAGAAACAAAATATTTATGAAAAAACTTTTTTTGGATCAAACGGAAAAAGTGGAAAGGCGCAATATAACAGCCAGCATTTGTGTATGATAAACTGTTTTACTATTTTGCTATATAGTTTTGGTTTCAATTTTTAAATTGAAGCTGCTTTCAATTTCTATATTTAACTTAAATGCAGAAAGTTATTTTGAAATACGTGGATTATAATATTGCACTGGATCTTTAAGTTATTTTTTACAAAAGCGACTATACTACAATAAGAAGGTTGTATTCACATCCCGATTATATTAAATCACCTAAAAATACATGAAAATAAATATGTTCATGACATCATTGTTGATCTAATTCGTTTTCATATTCAACATATTAAATATTATTTCTGCTTCTTTTCTTATGAATGAATAACCTCATTTCGAGGTTAGGTCTCACTTTAACATTCTTGATAAATTTATTTATTATAGTCCTTCAACACGTAACTTAGGAATATTTTTAAGTACGAGGGTGGATTGATAAGTTTCCGGCCTGACTCAACACTGGGGACATCCTCCCCATCATATTCAACCATTAAGCAGTGGGTTTCCGAGTTTAAAAAGGGTCGTGTGAGCACCTCTGATGAGCCTCGCTC
>NC_046661.1:116875309-116876641 GCF_010883055.1 Belonocnema kinseyi | reverse complement strand
AGCTTGGCCAGACCACCCCTTTCCTCAAGGGTCCTTTGTTAGAAAATGGGAAAAAAATGTGACACTAAAAAATTCGTAATTTTGCAATCAGTTACTTGAAAGCAATATATTTGGAATCCCCGTATTTTTACGATTCCAAAGACATTTAATTTGTCTATAAAGGTTGAAAATTTGAGAAGTATTTAGTATTAAATTGACTGTAAAGCTGATGGTTCTTGATATTATTGACATACCTGTGGACAAAAGACCCTTGCTGGAGTAAGCTCACTCACACTAACGTACATGAATAGACCGAAAAGTAGTAGAAAAAATTAAGTCGGGTGGAGCCTGACCATACCTCAAAATGAAGCAAAAAGTTTGCCGACCACTGCTCTACAGTCTACACCCCGACTTAACAGCAAATCTAGACAGCAGATCAGTGGTCGGCATGCTCCTGACCAAGTTAGGCTACCCTAACCGGGCTGAGCAACGACCTACTTTCTGGTCAGGTACCTGCGAGCTTGAGCAGACCACCCTTTTTTTCATGGGTCCTTTGTTAAAAAGTGGGAACAAATTTGAGATTAAAAAATTCTTAATTTTTCAATCAGTGGTTTAAAAGTATTATATTTGAAATCTGCAAATTTTTCAGATTCCAAAGACATGTAATTTTTCTATAAAGGTTCAAAATTTGAGAAATATTTAGTAATAAGTTCAATATTAAACTCCGTCAAATATTAAACTTTTTTAGTCAAGTAATATATCATTGGAATCGACAAAATTCGTAGATGCTGATTATGCTATTATTAAACCGCTAGCTGAAAAATTAAAAGTTTTTGAAGTTCCTTACTTTGACATGCCTGTAGACAAAAGACTGTTGCAAAATATGTTAAAAACTGTAGTAAAATAATATAGAGCACGTAAATCAATAGATCAATAGAATATAATCATAGAATTCAATAAATAAATTAATAGAAAATTAAAATCAATAGAATAGATAAATTAATTCTAAATCAATAGAAAAAATTATGTAGGGACTGGCCTGACGATACTTGAAAACTGAGCAAAAAGTTTTCCGACCACTGCAGTAGTTGGCGCCCCATTAATTTCGGGGCCTAAGGTGAGTTGATTCCAAATCGTCCAAGTTTCAATGTAAAGTAAGCGTCAAAAATATTTCAATTAATACTTGAAAAAGTGACAAAATAAGTGGAAAAAATGCCAAAAGCAAGCACAAGACGAGTACGTAAGTATCGTATACGAGGGTGGATTGATAAGTTTCCGGCCTGACCAAGAAAAACAACGTTTTCAAGAATTTTTTTTTTTATTTCTCAACATAATCTCCTCCAAGGCTGATAC
>NC_046661.1:116871966-116875209 GCF_010883055.1 Belonocnema kinseyi | reverse complement strand
ACATATAGTTCCGATTCCAAATACATGTAATTTGTCTATAAAGGTTGAAAATTTGAGAAGTATTTAGTATTAAATTGACTGTCAATCTGATGTTTCTTGATTGTAAACTCTTTCAAATTTTTAACTTTTGTAGGCAAGTAATATATCATTGGAATCGGAAAAATTCGTAGATGCTGATAATGCTATTTTCAAATCGCTAATTGAAAAATTAAAAGTTTTAAAATTTCCTTACTTTGACATGCCTGTGGACAAAAGACCCTTGTTGGAGTAAGCTCACTCACACTAAGGTACATGAATAGACCGAAATGTAGTCGAAAAAATTAAATCGGGTGGAGCCTGACCATACCTGAAAATTAAGCAAAAAGTTTGCTAAACCATTTAAGTATTTTTTAATACGTACTTGATTTCAGTTTCTAAATTGAAGTTGCTTTTAATTTCTATATTGAATTTAAACGCAAAAAGTTATTTTGAAATAAGTGTATTATAAAATTGCACTGTCTCTATAAGTTATTTTTACAAAAGCTAAACGTTTGATAATTCACATTGAAAATTGTGAGATTTGGAATGATATCAATTTAGGCCCCGAAATTCATGGGGCGGAACGGGCCCAGATCGAAGCCAGATAGTGGATAATCTACTTATGAATTTCACGAATGAAGATTTAATTGACGTAGAATCAAAACTAGCGAATGGCCTTCTCCTTTCTACAAACACCTCAAAATTTTGAAATTCCAATAAAGGTATTTTAACTTAAAATTAAAGTAGCATGGGCACGTAAAGAAGAGGTTTCAGTAAACAACACTTAATTTTACTTTTGAGAAACGTAAGATTATTGTAGATGGTATAAGTTGCTAGGAGAAGGTTTGTTTTTTAATGAAAAAATGGTTAATAATCCAGAAATATTTATTTAACAATTTTCATTTCTTGCAAAAAAATGTTCTTTCAATTGCTTTACTTCTTGAAAACTTTTAAATGTAGTTGTAGATAATCTTTTCACTAAAAATCTGCCTGCTTCGCGGGCACATTCTTATCGAGCATTACGCGCGCGGCTCACTTCGCTTGCAAGTTTAAACGCGCCTAGGGCGCGCGACGGTTCAATCTCGCGCTCGGATATTTATTCTTTGCATTTGGAATGCTTGAAAAAAACTGTATCAAAAAGATCTCTTTTATATGGCAGTATTTATATGCGTCTTCATATTCTGAATTTTCTACTAAATTAAGTATAGTCAAAGATTAAGTTTCTCAAAGCTCTGTAGGCTTTGACGTACACATTCTCATCGTGACACTCGCGCTGCGCGCTCGATTTCCGACAGACATTTGTAAACAGGTTTTGTTGAATTTCTTTCTCATAACTTTCGTCGTTTTCCCACACATTTTATTTTTTTTTTCAACGTTATTTTTCACGAATAAAACAAAAGGTACGCGTCCTATCAAGAAGTGATTCTTAACGAAATTGTAGATCTTTTTTGGAATAACAATTTTTGTTAATTCGAATTTTATCGTATCCTAAATAGTTTGTCTACAAAATGGAATTTTTTATTTTTCATTATTTTTTTGTGCAATCAAAATTTGAATTTTTGATTTTTGAAGAAAATCCAAAAATTTGTCATGATGATCTTGTATGTCTTTTAAAAAGAAATGTTTTTCTTTTCTTGACTTTTTTTCATATCGTGCGTTTTTGGCTTAAAATTTTGATTTTCGGTTGATTAACAAAATTTTAAAAACGCTATATCTCTGAGAATTTTCTTTTTATTGGAAAAAGTCAAAGGAATAAATTGTTTGTTCTTTTTAATACTATAAATATCCATATATAGAATTTTCAAATTCAGAAAAAAGTGGCCTAAAAAATTTTCAAAATGCACCTTTCTTTTAGGACCTAAAAAAAGTGTTCCAAAGATGGATTTGATTCGTTCATTTTTTCAAGAGTTATCGTGTTTACAGACGGACGGCCGGACGGACAGACAGACAGACGCTATCGTGAAAACCTGATTTTTGGATTCAGGGGGTCTCGAAACGTGGAGATCCGTTGAAAAACTGTGATGTCAAATTTCCGACAATTCTAATACTTTCTCAATCATAAATGATGCGAATGTAAAAAACTGCGCTATCATTTATTAGGATTGTTTTATTTCTTCATGTTTATTAAGAAGCAATCTAGACAAAAACACTTTTACAAGAAATGAAATTTTTTAAATAACATATGGCTGGTTATTTAATATATAATTTACAGAATGTAATTATTTTTATTTTTAGTATTCATTAATTTGGATATAATAATCATTTTTATAAGTTGAAATGGTATTATTTATAATAAACAAAAAAATTAATATTTTAAGCATTATAAACTGCGCGCGAAAAGCAAACAATTAGATGCCGAGTGCCGAAAAGTTGTCCTTGATGTATTTTTTAAATGAATTTATTATTAATACAGAATCAAAGTTATGATTGTATATTCGATTGTATCACATAGTCTATTCTAAAAATCTAAAAATATTACCGTTTTGCGCATACTAAAATGCATTTTTTGTCAATAGATTTTATAATTCTAACTCTACATTAAGTTGAATAACCTTGAGTTTTAAAATAATAATTGAAAACAAAAGTTAGTGATAAATTTCATCATATACTAATATTTGATGCATCTAATTGTAAATATACTAATTTTACCTGAAACAATTTAATTGATTACACAGACCAACATGGTTTTGTTGTTGGAAAGTGGAGGGTCATTTCCAAAATAATTTTGTACGTAGAACCCGAATCCGGGGTCACAATTGGCCCATCACGTCAGGATTTTAAGATATTTGAGGTAATGTCCCAAGCAATAAATCCGCCATCTTGAATTTGAAAATTTTAATATCTCGACTGCAGATTCCTAATCAACAACCCCGAACACCCTCAAGTGCAAATTTTCAAGAGAAAGGACCCAGTAGAAAATGTCTGCTTCAAAGTATTTAAAGCAAATGCTCAAGACATAATGGGAAATATCTCGTAATTTCAAATTGGCGTAACTTGGTAAAGAAAAATGGTAATTGAACTCTGGGACTCTCAAATTAAGAAGAAAGAGCAGTGCTATATGATACAGCTAAAGAAAGAATCCCAGAAAATCTTGTGTCTTCTGTTCATTACCTCAAATGTAGGCAAAAACGCTATTTTTTGGTTACATAACCTCAAATATCTTAAATCACGACGTGATGGGCCAATTCTGACCCCGGATTCAGATTCAACGTAAAAAATTACTTC
>NC_046661.1:116862708-116871956 GCF_010883055.1 Belonocnema kinseyi | reverse complement strand
AACAACTGACATGACCCCATTATTTGCAGGCCTGTGTTTTTAATTTATTTCAGGTTAAGTTTCAATAAGACGCAGAGCGTAATTACTTACTGTCAATTTCCTCATCATTTCAGCCTCATACATTTTCAATAATTGATGGAATATTATAAGCGATTAATGTACGAATTTTAATGCACTGTCAGAGAACAACAAGCAGCTCTAGTTCTTCGAGCGCATGGAGATGTCATTTCAGTAAAAAATCGTTCTTAACCGTTCGGGCCCAAGTACACAGAAAAAATTGAGGTTTCCATTGGAACACATTTTTGTTTTCAAAGGAGCTGCAACCAAAATACACCCCACTTGCTGAAAAGGAACCCAAAACGATAAATGAGCTCTGAATGATACCACACTAGGGGTTCTAAAGGATATCAATTGTAATTGAGCCTTTTTCTAAAGAATATATTTTTCGTTTTGCCCACTTGGATACTATGTTTCATTAATAACACAATATTTACCTTGAAGCAAACATGGAATAGAACCCTGATGGGCACAGCTAAATTAAGATAATTAGATTGAAAAATAATACCGTAGTTAAAATAGATATAATGACTTGATAAATATCATTTGCAGGTTATGTAGCAAAGTTGTCAATTTAAAGGCATATTTATATGCAAGAAACTTTTCTTCTCAAGTCATCGGTCGATAACAGTAAATCGATTCCTAACTTAGCAGCCTTACTTTGCAAGCATTTGGTTTGTGAATGGGTCTTCATGTTCTTTACAAGAGCGCTCTAAACGAACCGTTTCGGCTCTCTACAGGTATCTATTGGAGCTCAAGTTCTAAATGATAGCAACTTGTATTTCAGCCGCAACTTTATTGAATTGCCAGTTTTTTGTGTGTATAGGCCACAGATTTCTACCGACCAGGGCCAGATCTGTATTGCATTTGAAATCGGCCGATTTCTGTACGGGTCGTAATGTTTATACATTATTATAAAAGTGATTTAGATTTTTAAGAGTACGTATTTTGGAGCATTAAAAATAAAGAGTTGAAATTTTTTAATTTGCAATTTGCACACGCCTATAACCTGCCCAGGGACATCATCTATTACTGTACAAATTTTCACGACTTTTCGTGCAGCGATTCAAAAGTTATTAATAGATGTTGATTGATTGATGATTGATGATTGATAATCAATTCACTTCATTCAAAACGCAACACTTATTTATATAACTAATATATAAATAAAAAATGGTTTAAACAGCGTGATAATATATCAAATGCAAAATCGAAAGCACTATTTCAAGTTAAGATAAACGTTGAATATCGATTAGAATTTAAATTTTTTATAAAAGAATAATTCTTATCTCTACATATGGAAATGCTGAATTAGAGTGAAAAATGTTTTTAAAAAATTATTCGGCCCGGCTGCCATTATCGCACCAATGACAGAATGATTGCTATGGCCTGCACTTGACACTCTGGCTATTTGTCTTAAAACGTGGTTAGCTATAGAAAAAGTAGCATCGGGCCCAGTGATGCGGATTCGATGGACAAGACTCTGGCTTTTGCCATTAAAACATGTTTTGCCAAAGTCAAGACGAAATTTGAAACAGCGAAGTGCCGAGCCTGGGCCGAACTCTGGCTCTTTGTCTTAAAAGTTAAAACATGGTTGACCGTAGAAAAAGTAACCCCGGGCCCAGTGATGCGCCTTTGATGGACCAGATTTTGGCTTTTACTATTAAAACATGTTTTACCAGAGTAAAGATGAAGTTTGAAACAGCAGTGTGCCGAGCCTTGGCCGAACTCTGGTTTTTCGTATTAAAACATGGCTGGCCGTAAAAAAAAGTAACACCGGGCCCAGTGATGCGGATTTAATGGACCAGACTCTGGCTTTTGCCATGAAACATGTTTTGCCACAGTAAAGACGAAATTGAAACAGCAGTTTGCCGAGCTTGGACCGAACCTTGGCGCTTTGTTTTAAAACTTGGTTGGCCGTAGAAAGAGTAACAACGGGCCCAGTGATGCGAATTTAATGGACCAGACTGTGGCTTTTGCTATTAAATCATGCTTTGCCAGTGTAAAGACGAAGTTTGAAACAGCAGTGCACTGATCCTGGGCCGAACTCTGGTTTTTCGTATTAAAACATGGTTGGCCGTAAAAAAAAGTAACACCGGGGCCAGTGATGCGCCTTTGATGGACCAGACACTGGCTTTTGCTACTAAAAAATATTTTGCCAGAGTAAATACGAAGTTTGAAATAGTAGTGCGCCGAGCCTGTGCCGAACTCTGGCTCTATATTATAAAACATGCTTTGCCATGATAAAAGTAACAATTGGTCCAGTAATGTGCCATCACTGGGCCAGACTTTGGCTGATCCTCGTAAAACACGATTCGCCGTGGTGAACGTGGTACTTGGCCCAATAATGTGCCGTTGCTGGGCCAAGTATTGGCGGTAGATCAACAAACTTATAAAGCCAATACAGTGCTGGAACAACATTGGGCCGATTGAGATGTCGATATTGGCGCAATAACGTTAGCCGATCTTTAGCTACCAATATTGGACCAAGCCTGGGCTGTGTGTGGGATGATAGGCTTTTTTTCAATATCTGAAAAAAAAATATTTTTTTTCAATCAATTATAGTAATTTCTATTAATATATGAATGTGAAAAGGTTGAAAAAAGTGCTACTACGTTAAAATTGGAAATCAATTTGAATTAAAATTTTATTTTTTAATTAGAAAATTCCATATTAGAAACAATGTAAAAAAAAGTATTCTTACATTCTCATCAATGAGAAGGTATTGATTTTATGTGAAAAATGACTTGCCGATTCCAAGAAATTTCGACGTTTTGAAGCAATCTACATCAGAGAAAATTCTTTTTACGTCAGTCTGTTTTCGTTGTCATTGCCTGTGTACACGATAACTTTCGACAGAGTTATCGGATTTGATTGCGAATTTCTAAATTTTTGTGATCGTTTTTTAACGATTTGAAAATATTATGCACAGCCATTCGTAGAATTCGGCAAAGCAAAGAATTTATCCTCGCGACTTTGTTGTTGATGAAATGAAAATTATTAGATTTATGGAATTTGTAAAATTTTGAATATCAAACTGAAATGAAAACTTGAAGTCAAACAACGAACGATATAAAAAAAAGTTAAGAAAAGAAAAAAGTTGTTTTGCAAAATACGAAAAAAGATAAACACACAAACATTATGCTCCCAGGAAACACATATCTACAAATTTCTTATGAATCACTTTTTTATAGGACGCATAGTTGTTCTTTTATTAGTAAAAACAAAATTGAAAATAAAAATAACATTTTTGGACGAACGAAACAAGCTACGAAAAAAATAAATAGACGCCAATTTAGGAGAGCAGCTGGTAATGTGGCGCACCCTCATTTACAGAAATTGATTGATTTATAGCGAGAGGTATTTATTGTACTGTATTTTTTTATGTGTACTGTTTTGTAAAGTGAAAAAATTTTTTCAATAAAGATAATCACTCAATTCTTATTATGAAAAGTTATTTTTGGGTGTTATATGTGTATTTTTTAAGTAACCAAAAAGTAGTGAAAAAGTACAGTAGCATTTTTCCGGATTAAAAAAACACAATATATAACGTTCAAGTAGCACACAATTTATAAGTAATTATTTAAACCCATCATTCATCCAAAATTAATTTCATTGAACTCAGTGTACAACTTTTACTTCCCTTTCCGAAATTGCAGTAAGAGCGCGCCACGTTAGCCAACCAGGAATGATAACTTAACGCGGGAACACTTTTTGCGAAACTTGATAATTAACTACTTTAATAGACGTAAATTCAATAATAATCATACGCATAGGGTAGGTAAGATATTGATTTACGTGCTCTATATTATTTTACTACAGTTTTCAACGTATTTAACTTTGAACGAAGCTTTTTATAACATGTGCGCCACATTACCCGTCGCTCCCCTATAGTTCAAAAAGAACTACAAATTTCTTCCTAATCAGTTTTTGATAAGACTCATAGTTTTTGTTATGATCGTGAAAAATAACATTACAAATAAACAAATTAAATTTTTAGACAAAAAGACACAAGATACAATAAAATGTTTAATAACAAAATTGTTATCCAATTATATATGAAAATTGGCTTTTAACCTTTTTTCTCACGAGACACGCGATGAGTTTCTCACGAGACACGCGATGAGAGTATGTTCCATCAAACCGAAAGAGCTTTAACAAAAGAGAATTTCTCACGAGACACGCGATGAGAGTATGTTCCATCAAACCGAAAGAGCTTTAACAAAAGAGAATTCACAATCACTAGATTTCGGTTGTCGATGGTATAACCTTAAATTTTAAAATTCCCATGCAAAAATTTGGGTTATGTACAATGAACAAGCGCGTAGCACGATGCAAATACATTATCGAGCGCGAAGCGCGAGATAAATATACTATCGAACGCAAAGCGGGCAGATTTTTTAAAACAATTACGCCGCACAAACAAACATCATTGAAGCATAAAGCAGACGTTATTCGCTATGTTTATTTATAATAATTATCTCAACTAATATTATGATAAAAGAGAAAACATTATGAAATAATTTTCAACAATTTCACGTTATAAAATGTCAGTGGCGTAACTAATGTAAATCAAAACCCCGATTTGTCGCCGGGGAGCAGGGTGTCCTCTAGATTGAGAAGCGAAAATCTATTGTCTTACTGATAAGTAAGTTATAAATCGACCTTCTTTTTTAATTTCAAACGGAGTATCTAAAAAATTTTTAGAAGTGGCCTACACTTTTCTAGTTATTCCATTGAAATTATTTCCTTGCCATTTTAAATAGTTAGGCTGACAAACCCGCGAAGTGCTTGCGAAAAAGGAGATCGAACAACTTGCAAAAGTAAAACTCACAATTATTTGTTCACTATGAAAATTAGTTATTCGTACTGCTTGCGTGTTCAACTGTACTATTTCAAATAATTATTGAAGCTGCTTTTTCTACTAATTTTTCTTTTCACAAATTGAAGTAGTAATGCTGACTTTCTTTTTGTATATTTTGAGATAACTATCTTATGCAGTATCAAAAACTATATTGAAATTGTTTCTTTTTCAAGGGAAACAAGTAAACTTCAAGTTTTAATGCATCAAAGTGAATCTGACCATCCACTATTTTCCGTGCAAGGCTCTGAGTCTTATCTTATGTCGTCATATGATATAAAACTTCATCATTTTAAGTAACTAAATCGCTATGAGTGACATTAACCATAAAGACTATTTCTCAGCATATGTGCATGGGAAATAATCTTTATGGTAAACATCATATCAGGTTTTTCCGTTGGATAGTAGGGCTGCAAGAATGTAATGATTTGTTGTCTCGAAAATTTTTAACTTTTATCGGTTATGAAAAGTGTTAGAAGTGGAAGTAAAAGAAATTTGGGGTAGTTCCCATTGGCGTCTGTCATAATTCTAAGGTTATAAATCATAGAGCCATTGTTATCAAGATTATTAAGAGCGACGTGATTCGGTCACTGAAAATTACTGGTTGACCTTGAGCAGCATACCAGCATCAACAGCAGACTATAGACTAGGTGTAGACATTGCCTGTGCACGCTGAAATTACTCATTCTTATTCGCAAAAAGCGTAGACATTTATAGTTATAGGTAGATTGAGAACCTAGAGAATAATAATTGCCACGAATGGCACGCTCATAAGAGTTTTATATTTGAACTCGGAAGTTCTATAAGAAGCAAGATATTTTATGATTTGTCCTCGTGTTACCGTCTTATCTTATTGATAAAGGTGTCTTTACTCTTCTTATCTGACTCTTCTACAAGCTTGAAATTCGCACTTACATTGAAATCCGTTTTGTATGATATTTGAGATATAGTAAAAAGACACTTTTCCTCTAGGATTAAAAGTCTTGAAAGTATTCTTTACATTATGCAATCTGCCGTCACTGGGCTAGACTTTGGCTGATCCTCGTGAAACATAGTTCCCCGTACTAAAGGTGAGACTTGGCGCAATAAAGTGCCGATACTGGGCCAAGCATTGGTGGAGGATCAGAAAATATAAATAGCCAATATAGGTTGCCAGCACTGGCTCAAAATTGGGCCGGTTAAATAAAACATGGTTTGCCGTGTTAAAGGTGATACTTGGCTCAGTAATTTGCCGTCACTGGGCTAAACTTTGGCTGATCCTCGTGATACATGGTTCCCCGTACTAAAAGTGAGACTTGGCGCAATAAAGTGCCGATACTGGGCCAAGCATTGGTGGAGGATCAGAAAATATAAATAGCCAATATAGGTTGCCAGCACTGGCTCAAAATTGGGCCGGTTAAATAAAACATGGTTTGCCGTGTTAAAGGTGATACTTGGCTCAGTAATTTGTCGTCACTGGGCTAAACTTTGGCTGATCCTCGTGATACATGGTTCCCCGTACTAAAAGTGAGACTTGGCGCAATAAAGTGCCGATACTGGGCCAAGCATTGTTGGAGGATCGGCTAATTTAAATAGCTAATATAGCCTGTCAATACTGTCTCAATGCTGGGCCGATTAAAATGCCGATAGTGCCCAATATCGTAAGCTGACCTTTGGCTACCAAAATTGGACCAACACTGGGCCGTGTATTCAGCTCCAGAAATTTGCACTTAGGCAAGGTTAGTATCGTAGTATATAGAGAATATACGAAAATTTAATTTTCTTTATATAAATATGCACAAAATTGATAAAAATGTTTATTTCATAAAAAAATTTCTTTGAATACTCTTTAATTTAAACAAGACTTATATTTGAATTAAACAAATTTTGTTTGATTCACACAAAGCTTTTCTTTAAACCAAATAAATCCTTTGTTAAATTCAAACATATAATTTCTTTGATATAGGTTCAAACAGATATTTGTTTGTTTTAAATAGATTTTTTGTTTAATTCTAATAAAGTTTGCTTTATTAAATAAAAAAACTTATGTTGATAAACGAAACTGGATTCAAGCAAATTCGTTTATTTGACCCAAACAAACATTTTTCCCAGTACAACATCGCAAAACACAATACCCATTTTGTGACTCTTTTAGTGATTAAAATTTAAATTATTTGCTGCATTGTTTTATCAAGAAATTCGTTAATTAGATTTAAAACTGATTCTATTTTTCCTAACTAATACCGTGTATTACTTTATTAACATAGAAGTGTATTCAATATTTACTTAATAAATTTATGTCGTTTTTTCAATACTTTGTTTATTTAAATAACTCGTTCGTTCCGAAAAACTGCTCCGACCCAGGTTGCTGATCAATCTCTCTAGTGATCACCCCAAGTTTAGAGCCTCATATATACTGGTTCTAGTCGTTGAATTTTGGGTGATACTTTGTATTATTTCCTGAATAATATACACGTAATTGGAGAATCATAGAACATGCGGAGCAGGACGCAGAGACAAAATGGATGTTTCGGGATACTTGAACGTAAATGGCTCAGTGGTCTTAGAATTTGCATGCGCATGCGGTATTATGCAGGTATTATCCTCAGCTTGTATTATCCACCATAAAAAGGAACGCCTCTTTCTGAAAAGGAACTCAAAATGATAAATTAGTACCAAATGATACTCTATTTGGATCTCTAAACTCTAAAGGAACACATTTTTTGCTATTTGAATCAGTGAAATTTCACTAATTCAGATTTAGAGAGTAGTAGCTATGTGGAATTCGCTAAGTCACTTAAAGTTTTCACGCTTGAGCCAGGCTGGGGGCCCCAGCCTGGTGCTAGCTTGTATTTCATAGTGGCTAGATCTTGAGTCCGGCTCGATAGAGGTGCTCCCAATTCTGGTATCCTTTCGCACTGCACATGCGTAGCGTTATCAACAGGATTGGTTACCGTTGACGCACTTTTCAAATAAATGAACGTGCAAACCAATAGCTTATAACAAATAATAACTGTGAAGTGCATTAAAATATTAAGCATTATTTTCAATTTATATTTTTGATAAAATAGGTATTCTTTCCTTTAAATGTAAAATCGATGGTTTATTTTTAAAGAGTATATTGAAATAATTATTTGAAATTTCACTCTACATGTCTATTTTGTGATAAAATAATTATTTTTAATATCTTTACAGTTATTATTTGTCGTAAACAAATAATCCCTCTTTAACAATGGAACTTTAACAAAGGGGCAGGGTCGGTAAGGCCGGTTTTTGGCCTAATTTATTTTTGGACCAAAAAATCTGAAAAAATCATGGTAGTATCTTATAAGTATCCCGAGTCAATTGCACGCTAAACGGACTACCCTCCACCCCCCAGCCACCCCCACCCCCTACAAATATAGGAAACACCACTACCCACCAACTGTATTTTCGAGAGATTTGACACTCTTAAACATGTATTCTGAGGTTAACTCGGGCTTACTATGGTTTTCGGGGTCGCCGAATACAAATCTGGCGTCCTTTGACTTTTATCAAGTCAGGTTCAAGGTCATTGGAAGGTCAAATCGAGAGAAAACGGTAAAAAAATCCAAAAAAGTACGTTATAGGGTTTTGGAGTTGCTAATTACGAATCTAAAATCCGTTGAACTCTATCGCTTCAGGTTCAAGGTCATTTGAAGGTCAAATCGAGAAAAAACGGTAAAAAAATTTAAAAAAATATGTTGTAGGTTTTTGGGGTCGCTGATTATGAACCTGGTGTCCGCTGACCTTTATCGTGTCAGGTTCAAGGTCATTTGAAAGTCAAATCGATAAAAAACGCTGAAAAAATAAAAAAATATGTTATAGGTTTTCGCGGTCGTTGATTACGAATCTGCCATCCATTGACCTCTGTCGCATCAGGATCAAGGTTTTCTCTCGATTTGACCTTCCCATGACCTTGAACCTGACGCGATAAAAGTCAGCGGACACCAGGTTCGTAATCAGCGACCCCAAAAACCTATAACATATTTAAAAAAAATTTTTTTACCGTTTTTCTCGATTTTACCTTCAAATGACCTTCAAATGACCTTGAACCTGAAGCGATAGAGTTCAACGGATGCCAGATTCGTAATTAGCGGCTCCAAAAACCTATAACGTATTTTTTTGGATTTTTTAACCGTTTTCTCTCGATTTCACCTTCCACTGACCTTGAACCTGACGCGATAAAAGTCAAAGGACGCCAGATTTGTATTCGACGACTTCGAAAACTATAGTAAACCAGAGCTAACCTCAGAATACATGTTTAAGAGTGTCAAATCTCTCGAAAATACAGTTGGTGGGTAGTGGTGTTTCCTATATTTGTAGGGGGGTG
>NC_046661.1:116856757-116862608 GCF_010883055.1 Belonocnema kinseyi | reverse complement strand
CCCCCCCCCCTTGAACTGTTACATTATTTAAGTAGGGTCCTTAAGCGCATCAACCGTGACTAATCCGGTTGTGGAGGCGACGCGAACCGAATACTTCCGAAGCAGCCCGAACGTCGGGACTAACGGAACGATAAGCGATTGTCAATCAGTGTCTTGTTTTTGGTATTTTTAATTAAAATACATTTTCATGATTAGTTTAAACTGCTCTTCGATACTTTGAACATGCAAGAAGAGGGACGTGTATGAAAAGAACATGGTGGATAGTGCTAATGAAGTTTTCCTTTTAGATTTTCCACGTCAAATGCCAGGGCCAGGTTCAGCGATCTAGCCTGGCCATCAAGGTTGGCCCTGATCAGATTCAGCGTTTCATTCTAGCTTGACCCAGTCTTGATCACAAGGCTAGGGCCTAGTTTTGCCAGGATTGGATCCGGTTGGGCCCACGACAAAATTTCCTCAAAAACTGAAATATTAGTGGAATACACTGTGCCGCGTTACTACCGCCTCCACCGTTTAGGCGAAAATTCCAGTCCCTCGTCAGGGCAATATCGGTACGTGACATCTAGTCACCGCCGAATGTCGCCGGACATCTAGTCGCGGGACAAGCAGTCGCGGAACAAGCAGTCGCGGGATATCTAGTCGCCGGGAAATCTAGACGCCGGAACATTTAGTCCCGGGGCATCTAGTCGCCGAGACATCTACTTACTATCGTCGAGAAAACTATAGGCATCTGCCTTTGAAGCTTAATAACTCAGTCAACAAAAAAGTACTAGCGCAACAAAAAAACAGTCATTTAAAAGCTGAAAATGTTCTACGTTAATGAACTTGAAGACGCTTATGCAAAAAAATTTTTGTGCTTAGCAGACTGAAAAATGAAAAAAGTAAGGTTTTTTAGGTACATTTAAGAACAGTCAAGTTTAGAGCATTATTCCTTATACAAGGGGCGATGGAAAATATTTGAAAAAATTCATGAGTATGAGGGAAACTGTTGTGAACCAGTTGCAGTTGAGAAATCTAAAAAATAATCAAAATTGTTGCTTAAAAGTACAAAAATGTGCAACTATATTATCTTCAGTTCTAATACAGATATTAAAGCGATTCAAACTGCAAACTGTAATTGATGAGCTTAGTATTTATTTTCAATCACCCGGAAGGATGTGTTAGTCTTCTTTTTTGTAAAAATCGCGATATTTTCAGACATTTTTTTGTTGGAAAACAAGTGACAGAAAGCAGGGGGGGCTCGTTTTTTTTTTACTGCCGACCGCTGGTGTCATTCTTCGGCTCCTAGTTCTGAATGCTTGGATGGCACTTGGCCACGGGTCAAAGAAAGGCACCAGCGGTCGGCAGTAAAAAAAAACGAGCCCCCCCCTGCTTTCTGTCACTTGTTTTTCAACAAAAAAATGTCTAAAAATATCGCGATTTCCACAAAAAATAAGACTAACACATCCTTACGGGCGATTGGAAATAAATACAGAGCCTATCAATTACAGTTTGCAGTCTGAATCGCTTTAATATCTGTATTAGAACTGAAGATAATATAGTTGCACATTTTTGTACTTTTAAGCAACAATTTGTATTATCTTTTAGATTTCTCTACTGCAACTGGTTCACAACAATTTTCCTCATACTCATGAATTTTTTCAAATTTTTTCCATCGCCCCTCGTATAAGAAATAATGCTCTAAACTTGACTGTTTTTAAATGTACCTAAAAAGCCTTACTTTTTTACATTTTTCAGTCTGCTAAGCACAAAAATTTCTTTACATAAACGTCTTCAAGCTCATTAAAGTAGAACACTTTCAGCTTTTAAATGACTGTTTTTTTGTTGCGCTAGCATTTTTTTTTGACTGAGTTGTAAAGCTTCAAAGGTTTTTGCGATTTCATTCGCCAAAACTTTATGTAATAAATCATGAAAAAATAAACATGAAATACTAATATACACGATGTATACTGCAATTTTTTGGACATTGTTTTCATTATAAAGATACGTATGGGTGGTTCATAAAAATCTTATTTTTAAAAATATTTCGATTTGCGCGTCATGGCAGTTTGTTTCTCCGGTTGAGAAAATACTCTCGTAATTTGAATAAGGAGATTAATTAATTAGATTAAAATAAATAGATGGAAAATAGCGATATTATGCGTCTGAGTAAATAATTAATTATAAACATAGTTAGATGTAAAATATGACATACTTCAGATCAGGTAAAAGACCAAGATATTGAGAAGATCCTTTATTTAATTTTCATTGTCGATGTTTCGAGAATCAATTGCTTTCCTCCTCAGGAAAAACATCGATCCAGTGTCAAAAAATATATAAGTCCTTATATTCAGAAAGAAGAAATTCAGTGTTTTTTATTAACAATTTTATCTCAAATTAGCTATGTGTTGCTGATATTACAATTTTTTCATTATATTTATAATAAAGAAAATCATCCATAAACTGATTCAAATTCAAAACTCGAAGTTAGCCTTCAATATGAAGCAGAACGTACGTTCTGTTTTCTTTTTTAAATTTAAATTTAAATGTCTGGTTAACTATTTTAGAATTTGAATCAATTTATTGATGATTTTCTTTATTTTAATTATAATAAAAAATTTGAATATCAGCAACACAGAACTAATTCTAGATGAAATGATTAAAAACATGATTTAATAATAAAAAACACTGACTTTCTTCTTTATAAATATAAGGAATTATATATTTTTGGACACTAGATTGATGTTTTCCTGATGAGGAGAGCAACTGACTCTCGAAACGTCGACAATTAAAATTGAATAAAGGATCTTAATCAACATCGTGGTATTTTACTTGGTCGAAAGTATATCATATTTTACATCTAACTATATTTATAATTAATTAGATTAATTGAAAGTAATAAAATGTCAGAATTTGCGAGCATCAAATGTACTCAAAAAGTGACTGTTCACTGATTGTCAGTAACCCATTTCTCGCTATTCGAATCAGGAAAAAATCACTGATTCAAATTTAGAGAGTATGTAAAATATGAGATTTTCGTAATTTTTGATTATTTTTTAGATATACATATTATTACTGAGATTAATTAGGATAATTAAATTGCTAAATCTCTTAATTTGCTTTATCTAAAAACAGTCTCCATTCTGCTGCCCTGCAGACCCGTGTTCGATTCGCGCAAGCGCTGCTTTCTTCTAACACGATTCTTGTTCATCTTAGAATATAATATTAATATCTAGTTGTATGTTTAATGTATGAAATTTATTATGGGTGCGACTGCAATATGTATTAAACAGTGAATGCAATTTTTTTTTAATTTGCTCTTCCAGCCATTGCATATTTTTCTATTTTATATAGGAAAAATTAGACATATAGGGAGTGAACTTAAGCAGAATCACAGAAAAAACAAAAGCTAAATTTTGTTGCATGTGAAATTTCCCGCTGTTAAAATTCATATGTTTTTTGGCGAAGGTTTATCCTACGATGGAATAAAAGCTGCCGTCTGCTCCGGTGTCCTTAGCAGCAGTGGGAAAACGGCAAAGTATAAGTTAATTCGAGTTCTAAATCGGGACAGCAGATTTAAAAGAACAAGGAAAAAACAAAAGTTAAAATTTGTTGCAGTAAGACTTGCAACAGTTAAAAATTAAGCATATTTCGGCGAGAGTTTCACCGAGGTTAGAAGAATAACTGTGATCTTGTCTACTGCGTGACGTTGAAGTGAGCAAATTGCGGTAAAACATGTAGAATCAACAACAGAAAACACGAAAAAATAGTCTTACTAATATAGCTTCTCTGAAATAAATTAGACTATTGTAGATGCATTAGAAAATATTTTATGCCATTTAGCAAAAAGCACAAAAAAGCAACTGAAAGGTGGGAATCATCAGTTACCTCCAATTTAATAAAGGCTGGCGTCGCAATTCTCGTTACATCTCGAATAAAAATGGAGGGCTTATAAGGCGAAAGATTATCCTGGTAAGGTTAAAAATCGGGAATTATTTTCGATTAATGTCAAGTTTATCCGGCAAGGTTAATTTTTGTTGCGGTGAATCTTTCACTTGGAATTGATGTAAGCTTTATCTTTCGTTTTTTCTGTTATGTCTTTCCTATTGTGTTTCTTAAACTTCGTAGACTTTTCTAGCGGTTATAGGCACTTTATTTCGGTATGAGTACAATTATTTATTCGCAATAGCAATTCTTAAAATAGTGAAGATATATCCGAGTTTGCTATTGTTGAATTGTAAAAATAAATATTATAATATTAATTTTTACAATCGAAACTTTCTCCGTATATATATACATACATACATATATATATACATATATATACACACATATACAGGGTGTCTAAAAAGTCCCGGGATGGTTGGAAATTTCCTCAGGTAAAATATTTTTCAAAAAAGTGAAGGTCATTCCTAAAGTAAATTTCAACGAGGAATTCAAAGGTGACATTCAATTTGACCTTGAAGTTGACCTTCATGGCTTTTTGAAGGTCAGCTTTGTTTTTAAATTTGAAAACTCCATTTTTTCACTTCTGCAATCGATAGAGTGAAAAATTCTACGTTCAGATACGTACTCAAGACGTAGGTCAATTGTAACGTTCAAGGTCAGTTAAAGGTTATTTGAAATTAACAAAGTTTTCCAAGAGGTTAGTGTAATTCCGGAAATAAATTTCAACGAGGCATTCAATAGTGAACTTCATTTAGACCTTGAAGTTGATCTTCATAGCTTTATGAAGGTCAAATTTGTTTTTAAAATGGAAACCCCCTTTTTTACATCTGCAATCGATAGATCGGAAATTTCTACGTTCAGGTACGTACCCAAGTCATAGGTCAATTATTAAGTTTAAGGTCAGTTAGAGGTTATTTGAAATTAACAAAGTTTACAAAGAGGTCAGTGTAATTCCTGAAGTAAATTTCAACGAGAAATTTATTGATGAGCTCTGTACTGATCTTGGTTACAGCGTTTTGAATATTGTAAAATCATAAGGAAATTTTTCATTAAAAGTTCCAGGTGTTCTGGTGAGAGTTCTGTCCCTCCCCGAAGAGTTATACAGTCCTATACCGTTTTTCGGTACCTAAGTAAGTGCCTAAGGAGATACTATAAGTCCTATACCGTTTTTCTCATTACGGTCGGGAGGTTCGAGCATATTTGGATACTCAGTTCCCTCAAAGGTCGATTTGAAGAAGGGGTGAAATCGAGTGGCCTGCTAGATCTCCTGATCTGACGCCTCTCGACTATTTTCTTTGAAATTATTTAAAGAACAAAGTATACTCAACTCAACCGGAAAGCTTAGACGAATTGCAGAATCGGATTCTGCAACAGGCTACTTTGATTAATAGGGAGATGATTCGTAATGCCGTAACTCATTTTTACAATCGCATAGCTTTTTGCCAAGAAGCTCAAGGTTTTCAGTTCGAACATCTTCACTGAAGCGTGAGAGGCAAGGGGACTGATGCTAATCAAGCACCCCCAAAGGAAACAGAATTTACTACGTCCACGTCGTTGTTCCTGGGTAATGCTAAACGTAAACTGCTTGGCAAAAACCTTGAAAAAACCTTGAAGATCATCACCAAGATCAATACAGAGCTCACCAATGAATCTCTCCTTCAGAAAGCCATGAAAGTCAACTTCAAGGTCAAAATAAAGCTCACCATTGAATTTCTCGTTGAAATTTACTTTAGGAATTACACTGACCTCTTGGAAAACTTGGTTAATTTTAAATAACCTCCAACTGACCTTGAACGTAACACTTGACCTACGAATAGGGTACGTACCTGAACGTAGAATTTCCCGCTCTATCGATTGCAGATGTAAAAAAGGGGGTTTCCATTTCCATTGAAAAATATTTTACCTGAGGAAATATCCAACCGTCCCG
>NC_046661.1:116852437-116856657 GCF_010883055.1 Belonocnema kinseyi | reverse complement strand
ACGATCCAGCAAAAGCCTCGTGCACCCTAAGAACACGGAGCGACCCAAGGACAACCGCCTTCTGCATTTTTCCCGCAAGTGTTTTAGCATATTGTTGACACGTAGGGATGCTTTTCAGGCTATTATCGAGTCAAAGCTTGGCACCTCTAAGAGCGCCGCTGATAAGGACGATTAGTTTAACAGAATATTCCGGGTACAATCGTTGCAACTCCCTTATAAGGTATCGATACCTCTCTTTCTTTTCATTCTCTTTAGTTATGATTTTTTTGTCAGCTGGTGCCGAAAATTCGATAACGAACATGGTTCGTTTCTCGAAGTCAAGAAGAACCATGTCAGGTCCGAGTGAGCAACAGAAACAATTGTCGAGAATATAAAGTTCCAGTATATGCGGCACTTCCCATTCTCGATAAATGACTCGATTTCCCTAGGAGCATTTAGAGGAGCGATATTAAGGTTAATGCCATAAGAGTGACAGAGATGGTAATAAAGCACTCTTAGTGCCTCATTGTGCCTTTGAATGTAGGTCATTCCCGCGTGAGTTGGACAACTAGATAGTATGTGAGCTAAATGATCGGGGTGTGCATGGCTCGCCCTGCAGCTATCATCGGGAATGTCTTGGCTCAAAATGTGTTAGCTCACAAGACATTGACTGATCCTTCACATTTCTGTGGAAGATACCGTGCATCCTCTTATCCAGGAGCTGTTCACGAAAGTTTTTCTCTTGTGCTTTCTTGATCCGGGCTCTCAGGAGTGAGCTCTCGAGATAGATAGGATTTGATGCATTTTGCTCACCCCTCATACTGAAGTCAAGTCCGAGTGTTTCAGCAGCCTCCTCGCCGATATCAAGGAATATCAAGGAATATCAAGGGATACCAAGGGATATCCAGGGATCTGAGCTCGTTCTTCGTCCATGGAACTACTCCAAATGAATAGAGTACTACCGGGACGGCAAGCATGTTCGTTGCAGATACTTTGTTCCTCGCCGACAGTTCGGAAGACAAAATCTGTCGGATAAGACGTTTGTATCTGCTTCGGAGAGTATCCTTTATAGATGTCACATCCTGAATGCGGCTCTGTGGCACGCTCAGGTATGTATAAGTCTCTCCAGCGCAAAGGTTTTTCTCGCTTCAAATAAACCTTGGCGCATTTGTCTAACCCAAATTCCATTCCAATTTCCTTAGTATATCGTTCGACAATGCCTAGAGCTAGATGTAGTTGTTCTTTGTTTTTAGCATAGATCTTAAGATCGTCCATGTAAAATACATGAGTGACCTTGTACTTTCGATCTGCAGGTTTGCCGCACAAGTACCCATCGGAATAGCGAAGTGCTCGAGATAATGGCAATAATGTAAGGCAAAAGAGGAGTGGGCTCATGGTGTCGCATTGAAAGACACCTCTCGGAAAGGTGACCTTGTTAGTTGTCACACGATTTTTTCCAGATGAGATAGTAAATCTGGTTTTCCAATGCGGCATCAATCTACCTATGCACCTAAGTATTTGCGGATGAACCTTTAAGATTTTCAAAAGACAGATGATAAGTCTATGGGAAGTCAAATCGAAAGCTTTCCGATAATCATTCCAGGCCAGCGATACGGCTACGCCTTTCTTTGAGCCTCGTTGTTCATACATTTCTTGCCACACAGGTTCAATTGTCCGAACAATCCTATCATTTAGGATAGCTGTGAATAGCTTATAAAGTGTGTTCAGACAAGTTATTGGCCTGCAATTCTTCGTGGCTGCTAAGTTGCCTATTTTCGGCAGGAGTATTGTGCGCCCTTCCACCAACCACTCCGGAATCGGCTCTTCCGACTTCAAATATGAGGTGAAAATACGGGCCAAATGCTGATGGGTTGAAGAAAACTTCTTCCAGCAGAAGGTTTTGATACAATCTGGTCCCGGTGCGGAATAGTTCTTCATCCCTCTTAATAAGTTTTTCACCTCCTCGGTAGTGATGGGTGGGCATGCTTTATCAGGTGTTATGAGGGCAACACATAACTCCTTGAAGCTATTAATATTTACGAGTCTTCGTCCAGTCTATGCTGCACTTCGTAGACTTCTCTCCAAAATACTTCGACCTCCTCTGGTTTGGGTGGGTGTACGACAGTAACTGGAGGGTCTTGGAAGAGTCGAGATGGGTCAGAGAGAAACTGTTGATTTTCTCTGACCCACCTTTCCCTCCGCTCTAGGCTTCCCTTAGCGTCAGATAGTATATGTATTCTCTCAACAATATGCTGCCTGATGGTCGCTGCATTATACACACAATAATTGATAGCCCAGAGGTCGGATTCTCCGGAAAAATGTCCACGAAGCTCGTCATCCATTTCAGCCAGATCTTTAGGCTTGAGAGAAACCTTGGTGTTAATGTTTCTCCGGGTCGTAAAGCATCACTCTTCCTCTATTGGATGCCTGCCCACGGTTGGTCTTAGTGTCACCTCTCTTTCTCTGTTGCCGGCTTGTTCTAGCTGTGGTAGAGTAGGCGTTCCGCTTACATAGACCCTTTTTCAGAGTAGTTCAGCATGGTTTCGCAGACGTTGCTGCGAAAAGTGCGATAGCTCCGGGTGTTTCTCGCACCACAGAGCATGCAGCCGTGCCATGTAACCCCGTTCAGGGGCCACACTCGCATCGTAGCACTCTGGCAAGTCGTGATTCAGTCGCACCGTCCACCCAAAAGTCGCGAGATCCCACTGATTTATCGCATTGAATCCATTTTCATTGGCTCCCCCAGCTCTAGATTGGTCGGCATTGTTGGCCGACCTATTGTCGGGAGCCCTGCGCGTTCTGTTGTTTTGAACCGCATTTACTACAACTATGTTTCGTGTTGTCATTGTTGTTCCCACGAGCAGCTAGGGAAAGGGGTTCGTCCATCCTTGTAGAGCCCCGCATGCAAGGATAAGGCTGCGTACTCTAAGAGCTCGCCCAGTATCCCAGAGTCACCGTTCTAGACACCTCCCCCAAGTGCCATTCAGCTTTCGGCATGGTTTTCACACCTCCGCTTGGGGTTAATTCCTGCGGGACCACCCCTGGACAATTGTCCGAGACTGCCTATTTATTTTTGTAACCATATTCAGCAGAAACCCTAGGTACAGGGACCCTCTATCCGCAACGCGAGGACGCGTTCAATGGCTTTGTCATAGGCCCATCGTTTTGATTCTAGAGGAATCAGAACCGAACCGAAGTGACCCAGCTTTCGCCGGGTACGAAAAAAATTAGTGTTTTAGACTCATTAGTTGTTCCCCTCCACGGAAATCTTTAGTTAAAGGCGAAAGATTTATGCGTGGTTTTGAAGGGAAACATTGTGATCAAATTGAAAGGTGAATTTTAAATTTAAACTTCCCAGGATTTTCGAAACTGAAGATTTTTTTCCCATAAGTTGGTAGTACTGTTAGTGACATCTGTGCCAAATTTCACATCAAAATATTCATTAGTGTTTGAGTTACGCTCTTTTTGTGAGGTATTAAAATTTAATCCTGCGATTTTTACAATGTCTTTATTTTTTGAACAAAGAAGTTGCATTAAATTCTGTTTGCGGAATGAATTTTCGGCTGCGGAAACGTTGAGGATGCTGCAGAAAGCATTTAGGGATCAGTCTCTGTCTTCCAAGAATGTTTACAAGTGGTAGATTGAGTTCAAGTCAGGTCGCGAGAGTGTTGAAAAAAATGTGGTGTCAAATCGGCGAAAATCATCAACTGATGAACATCACGTCAAGCAAGTCAAAGAAAAGGTGCTCAAAAATCGTCGATTGACGATTAGAGACGTCGCTGATAGTTTACAAATATCATTTGGATCGGTGCAAGCGATTTTGAAGAACGATTTGGGACTGGGAAGAGTCAAATCTCGATTGGTACCAAAAACACTCAATTTTTTCGACAAAGAGCGTCGTGTTAACCTTTGTGAAACAATGCTCTCTTGTAAACATTCTTGTAAACATTCTTGGAAGACAGAGACTGATCCCTAAATGTTTTCTGCAGCATCCTCAACGTTTCCGCAGCCGAAAATTCATTGCGCAAACAGAATTTAATGCAACTTCTTTGTTCAATAAATAAAGACATTGTAAAAATCGCAGGATTAAATTTTAATGCCTCACAAAAAAAGCGTAACTCAAACACTAATGAATATTTTGATGTGAAATTTGGCACAGATGTCACTAACAGTACTACCAACTTCTGGAAAAAAAATGTTCAGTTTCGAAAATCCCGGGAAGTTTAAATTTAAAATTCACC
>NC_046661.1:116844608-116852337 GCF_010883055.1 Belonocnema kinseyi | reverse complement strand
GGGCGCATACTTTGAATAAAATATTTGTTATCATTCTCTTGAAATAAATGTGTTTTTTTCTTGAAAAAATACCGGTTTCATATGTATACACCTGGTACACGGCCCACCGATGCTTGGCCCAGTATCGGCATTTTATTGCGCCAAGTCTCACTTTTAGTACGGGGAACCATGTTTCACGAGGATCAGCCAAAGTCCGGCCCAGTGACAGCACATTACTGGGCCAAGTGTCACTTTTACCACGGCAAACCATGTTTTATTTCAATCAGCCCAATTTGGAGCCAATGCTGGCAGCCTATATTGTCTATCTATATTTGCCGATCCTCCACCGATGCTTGGTCCAGAATCGGCACTTTATTTCGCCAAGTCTCACTTTTAGCACCTAAAAAATAAATCTTACGTGAAGAAAAATTTTAATCGATTAACATTTTTTTTTTAAATTAGTGTATTGATATTCCTTTTAACGGTTCGTTTATAATAAATTTACATAACTTTGCATAATAATAAATAATTAGAAAAAGAGAGCTTAAAATTTGGTTCTAACTTTTCTTAACTGTAACTTATGAGGATGGCTTTTTACTGAGGTTGAACTTGACGGTTTAGCACAGTGGTTTAGCACTCCCGACTGCTAGGCGATAAATTCAGGTATATAGTTTTAGGTTCAATACCCCGTAGCTTTAGAAATCTTATTTCTAATATAATGTCCAAAATGTCATAAAGTATCGGACACCCCCTACCAGTGAAAATATGCGTTTCGAGATAAATGTTTTAGACAAAAGTTTCAGGCTTTTGGACGAGGATCTGTATCTGAGGATGTGACCTTGAAGCTTACCTTGACGTTGACCTTCAGGGTTATTTCAAGGAATATCTTTTATTTTTCAAAGTGAAACCCCTATTTTTGAAACCGCCAATCATAAGAACGCAAAGTTTTACGTTCAAATATGCATCAAGGTCATGTGACCCGATGACCTTCGTGGTAAGTCCAGCGTCTTATAAACTCAAACAAGGTTTAGACGGATGATCAGCGAAAATACGCGTTTTCGAGAGAAATGTTTCAAACTGAAGTTTCAGGGTTTTGGGCGAGTATCTGAATGGTAGCCTTGAAGCTGACCTTGTCGTTTACCTCGAGATTATTTCAAGGTCAACTTTTATTTTTCAAATGGAAACCCCTATTTTTGACACCGCCAATCGAAAGAACGGAAAATTGTACGTTTAGATATGCATCAAGTTAATGTGACCTTGAAGGACCATTAATATTTAGATTAAAAGTACTCGCAATCAATTAATATTTATTTTTTAAATACCTTTTTTGTCATATCCTTAGACTATAGCAGTAATAGTTAAAATCAACCAAAATGTCTAAATGAAATTTCAATTCTTGAAATTATCAATAATATTCAAACTATATGCAGTTGTATAATAATTAATGGATAAAGCAGATGCGTCCTAAGAAAAAATCAATGAATTTTCATTATTTTTTTAATTAACTCCAGCATTCATGTTGGTCCGGTATTGGTACCCAGTGTTGGGCCGACAATGGCAGCCAACAATTGGCTGCCAAGTCAAGGCCATATTTATAAATCCGGCAATGGCGCAACGATGACAGCGGAGCTTCGGCAGTATTTTTGCCGACTATAGGCCAATGTTGGGGCGTATGTGACTTTGCACTTGGGTAAGGGTTATCATTTTTACTTGAAGTTTCTTCTACAATTTAATGTATTTACTTCGCGCTCCGTGCTCGATCTTTGTGCACAGATATTTCAATACTAAAGGTAAGAACACCGACAACTGGAATTTGTTAATTGTGAATTCTCTTTTGTTAGAGCTCCGTAGGCTTTGACGAACACATTCTCATCACGTATCTCCCCAAGTGCGAAGTCACATATGGCCCAGCATTGGCCCATAGTCGGAAAAAATATTGCCGAAGCTCGGCTGCCATTATCGCGCCAATTACGAAATGATAACTATGGCCTGCATTTGGCAGCTAAGGTTTGGCTGCCATTGTCGCCCCAACACTGGTCACCAGCATTAGACCAAACTTAGCTGCCATCTTCGCGCCATTGACGGATTGTTAATTATGGCCTTGACGTGGCAGCCAAGGCTTGGCTGCCATTGTCGGGTACCAATACCGGATCAAGCTGGATGCCGGAGTCAATTCAAAAACTGATAAAAAATCGTTGCATTTTTCTTAGGACGCATCTGCTTTATCCATTCATCATTATACAAATGCATATCGTTTGAATATTATTTATAATTTCAAGAATTGAAATTTCATTTAAACATTTTGGTTAATTTTAACGACTACTGCTATAGTCTAGGGATATGACAGAAAAAGGTATTTAAAAAATAAATATTAATTGTTCGCGAGTACTTCGAATATAAATATTAATGGTCCTGTTTAGATTGAATACATATATTAAATATTGAACAGTATATTACAAATAAAATTTCTAACGCTACGGGGTATCGAACCTACATCTATATATCTAAATTTATCGCATAACAGTCGGGAGTGCTAACCACTGCGCTAAAACGACGAGCTGAAACTCTGTAAAAAAGCCATCCTTATAAGCTACAGTTCAGAAAAGTGAAAGAACCCTGTTTTAAGCTCTCTTTTACTAATTATTAATTATTATATGACGTTATGTAAATGTAAAATACACGAACTGCTAATAGGAATATCAATACAATAATTTAAAAATAATTAATTTAAATCCATTATAATTTTTCTTCGCGTAATATTTCGTTTTTTTCCGTTGTAGACTACCTTACAAGTTTTTTCAATCACAAACAATGTAATTTTTCATAAACATTACAAATTTTTAATGATAGAACATAAAAAATTTATGCGCGTACTTCGACAATTTTTCAATCAATTTTTTTTATCTTTCGTGTAAGATTTTTGTTTATTTGGTGTTAAAAGTGAGACTTGGCGAAATCAAGTGCCGATTCTGGGCTAAGCATCGGTGGAGGATCGGCAAATATAGATAGAAAATATAGGCTGTCAGCACTTGCTTAAATTTGAGCCGATTTAAATAAAACATGGTTTGCCGTGGTAAGTGTGACACTTGGCCCAGTAATGGCCAGACTTTGGTTGATCCTCGTGAAACATGGTTCTCCGTACTTAGAATGAGAGTTGGCGCAATAAAGTGCCGATACTGGGTCAAGTATCGGTGGAGGATCAGTAAATATAAATTGTCAATATAGGCTGACAGCACTGGCTCAACACTGGGTTGATTTAAATACCGTTATTGGCCCAATATCTTTAGCCGTCCTTTGGCTGCCAAAATTGGACCAACACTGGGCCGTGTATTCAGCTCCGGCTTACATATACGGTCTACTGAACAGCCTTGCCTTTTTTATATATATGCATATGTATATATATATTTTTTTTGTTTTGAAAATGCATTTATATATTTGAAAATCTTTAAAATACTGTGAAATTGTTGAATGAAAAAAATGTGATGTTTGAATTTTCCATTATTCTTTATGCTGTCAAAATTCAAATTTTTTATTTTTTAAGTAAATTCAATAAGTTGTTATAATAATCGTAGGGCATTTAAAAATCAAACTTTTTCTTCTCATAACTTATTTTATATTGTCCGTTTTTTTGGCTTAAAAGGTTCAGTTTTGTGTGGTTTTCATTTTGAATTTTGTAAATGCTATAACTTTGGTAATTTTTTATTTTCTGAAAAAATGGTCTCAAAAATACTCAAAATGCGCACACTTTTTGAATTTTCATTTAAAATGGCTTGCTAACGAACTTGACCTTTAGTTTAGGACAATAAAAGAGTGTACCAAAGGCCAATCTAATAGAATGATTTTTTCAAAAGTATCGTGCCCACAGACAGACAGGCATGCATACACACAGACAGACCGACCAGACGATCGGATTCAGGGGTCTCAAAACGTGGTGCAGTCATGATAATTAACGTGCATAAGGACTTTTTTTAATATAGTGTATTAAATGTAAATTAATATTATGGTAAATCAACACTGAAAGCGGCAATTGAAATAACCCATCTGGAAATAATTCCTGGCAGACTGGAATTATTCTAGCGCCACTACTGGATTATTTGTGGCTGTCTGTTCATGCCGAATTAGATTGGTGCTCTTTTGGAGCTATCTATACCTCCTAGATAGAAAAATCCATCACGCAGTTGTATATAGACCCACTAATGTCCCTAGCCAGAATTTGACATCATATTCAAATGAAAATTCCGTCTAAAATCTAGCTTGGCTCTAGAAATTACTTCTATTTGGACTTTAAAAAAGAAGGCGTCATTTAAAAACTAATTAATAAAAGATAACAAATTAGATTTATTGCAGTGCTCAAATCAAAGGAAATAGAAGAAATAAAGTTGCCTGTGTTGGCAGTGCAGTCTCATAGCGCAGATTTGTTAATTTAATTCATCAATGAATATCGATTGATCTGACGCACTGTACATTGTTTATTAGTAAACTATTTAATGAAAGACAAAGCTAATACAAAAATTATTTTTAGGTTAGGATAGGTTAGGTTTTCTAGGAAAGTAATTTTCCTTTTCGTATTACATGTATCCAATACTCATCTACATTAAAATGACATATTTCCTAACCTCAAATATTATGCAGTGCTACTAACAGCACTCAACTTTCATCATGCAATGTAATTTCAAAATTGCATTCAAAAAAGTTGGCAACAATGACCTGAACCGGATTGCGTTGGAATCAAGACCCAACCTCAAAACTTGATTTTCGCATTTTACGCCACAAATACTAGAATTACATATTTTCTAGATAATCAGGGCTGAGTCCTCTTTTTAATTAAATCTTCATTCGGATTAGAACATTGGCTGATTCCAATAGTTTTTGTATAAGGTGTTTTTTTTATTTTAACCCCAGCATTTGAAAAAAAACGTCTCACATAAAAGCTATTAAAACTAAACAATTTTTCACCTCGAATAAAAATTTGATTCAATGCAGGCATAGGCCCTAATGATTTTAATAATATGTAATTCTAATATTTATGTCGATTGGAGCGTTACATTTGCGCACTGCCCCAGCATAGTTTCTCGAGATAACGCCAGTATAGACTCGTGGCGGTCTAGGCTGGAACAGTATAACGCCATGAATTATTTCCACACGGGAATTAAAACATATTTTACGATACTAGTTACATTTTCAAACAGTTTATCTTAATTTCACAAATCGCTTTGGTGCACATTTTTAAAATAATGCTTCAAAATTACGTCATATGAAGCCAGCATAATATTATTTTCCTGGAAGGGATCTGGAAAAAAGGAAGAACCCACTAAAGATTAAGCTGGTTAAGAAGTATGCCACAAATGACTTAAATCAATGCTATTGGTGACATTGCTAAACACTTTCTTTACCTTTCCATTATCTTACTTGACCTTACTGACGTCACAGTGTACGCAATGCGTCGCGCGTCAGCAAACGTAACTCCCATTGTTCCAGAAACTTCTGTGCCATATGGTGTTACGTTGCGTCGACGTAAGAACGCTGTATGTTTAATTGGGTTCTACAATAATTCAAGAACTATTCTTCAACAATTGTTATTTAATTGCTGTAGAATGACAACCACACAAACGTTCCGTAACCGTGTACGAAAGTAGTTTAAATTTATGAAATTAGGTTGCTAAAAACGATATTCAGTAACTTTTATCGTACATTTATAAAACTTTTATTAACATTTAGAAATGGCACCTAAAAATTACAAATAGTTTCCTGAAATTTCTAAATGATAACAAAAATATGAGGTTGTGGTTATTCACGGCAATGCACTGTAAAAGGCTGTGTTGAATTATAACGATGCAGTAAAACTTTTTTTTTAATACTGAATGATCTTAAGCGTGAAAAGAATTCGAAATTTGCCTGAGAAGAACAAACTGAAAGAAGTGTTAAAATCGCGAGTAAAGGCACCGAGTAACGACCTAGAAACTTGGATGATGAGCGAATCGTCTTTGGAGTAAAATCGTCATAAGAAACTTCGATCATTTGTTTGATACGTGCACATTTTTATGTTGCTATTTTATGCCTATAAGACTCCTAGGAGTATTATAGACTTGAAACTGTAGTCCGAAAATGCGCACTCGCTGTCGCCTGTGTATGGTTATGAACGCGTCAACCTAACCTCGAATATCAGACTAGATAAACTTGTAAATGATACCTCTGTTACATAAAGAATCATATGCGCCATGGAGGTAAACTAAGTTTTTATACTCGAGCGTAAACGCTTTTAGGAATTTCTGCAGGTTTTTTCAGAAACGAGTCACTAAAGATTCATGCAGAAACTGCTTCTATAAATATTTCTAAATAGGAACAGAAATTTCAGCAACGGTAACTGCATAAACTTTGAATCTCATGTTTCAGAAAACTATGTTACACAATTAAGTAATTTTCAGTTATTTTAACTAAAAATTTTAAACGATTAAACATTTTATCGGTTCATTAATTCTAATATAAAATATGTCGTCGATATTTGCCCTGCCTATATGAATAGTAAGAAAATATGAGTGAATTTATTATAAACACATTTGATTTAAGGGAGTACCCTCGGTAATAGAATTACAAATAAGCATCGTTTGGTATTTGAATGACAGTTGTATTAAAATGCACTGAAGCTCTGATAAAATTTTGCAAACTTTTGAAGCTTCATAGTCGAGAAATGAATGATTGAAAATAACATGTGGTCTTATGAGAAGACATACATCTTGTAGTATATGAGAAGATTGAAAAATGAAAAAATTCTTAAATAATTCTGATATAGAATGTCATCCGAAATGAATGGCAATGTCGCATCCGTTCCACGTGCTCGTGTAAAAAAAACAATTGAAAATTCGTTAGTCATCTTAAATATACCCTAAAACCTTGAATATTCTTTGAAAATTTTAGGAATCGCAATAAATGAATTATCAAATTTTTAACAAAATAATTATTAAAGCATTCACATAATTGGTGTAATTATGTGAATGATTTAATAATCATAAAATTAATAAATCATAAAATCAATCAAAACATAGATTTCATAATCCCAATTGTGGTCCATTTTTGAAACTAAATCAGCTTCGTGTTTGTCGGTAACTGGTAAAATAAAAGGAGTGCACGTCGAGCATTTCATGGCAGATTTACCGCGAGGGTATTTAAACTTGAAAGTCGGTCTTTGCGGGAGGTGGGTGTTGACGGTGGAAAGTTTCAGCGTGTTGTCTTCAATTAATTTCATTGTGTGAGTGCAAAGGGCGCATGGGGAAGAGAAAGGGGGTGTGGAATCTAGGCTGACTGGAAAGGGGGGGATGTTACAGTTTCAGGAGTACGAGACACCTTCCCCGCGAATCCCCCTTTGCCGTAATAGCTGGCAGCGGTAGTATGTATATCCACCCAACTTCCATCTCTAACCCTGACCTGGCCATAAAGAGCAACGGTGAAAAAGACTTTTCCCTTTACGCACGACCGAGTTGACCGAACTCATGAATGAACCTCGACTCTATTTATGGTAGGCGCCTCTCATTTTATATCGTTGTAGAGCCAACCGCTCATTTCAGCTTCGACCGCACTTTTCGAATGCAAGTGCTACAGTTGCAGTTTTCTTGGTACTTAGTATATAATAGAGCGTAGAATAGAGGGTTCACTTTATTGTGTAAACTGTAAAGCTCAATAAAGTAAAGAGGCTACCTGTTAGGTGTTAAAGAAACGTAAAATTGATTTAGGTTTCCTCAAGAGAATTGCAGCT
>NC_046661.1:116828648-116844508 GCF_010883055.1 Belonocnema kinseyi | reverse complement strand
AGTAAAGTGAAACTACAATATTAGTTTCGGAGAGTAAGATTATATATTCAAACAACGTTATGGTATTATTAACAAAATTCAAATTACAGCGCTGTCATGCACTAATGCAGCTTACGCCGCGCCCACTAGTCAATACGTGCCCAAGTCGACAAACCGTCATTTGGATTTTCTCTGCCCTTAAGGGGGCCCCTTCAAGATTTAGCCCCAGGCCCCGAAAAAGGTTAATACGGCGCTGATTTCTTCTACTAAAATACACTTCTCCGGTGTAAAGTTGATAAATTTACGAACTCTCAACTTCCCAGTGTTGAAAATATTAACGAATCACACCGAGGAGATGTAAAAGTCTTAATCTAAACTTAAAGTTTCACTGGAAAGTGTGGAATCAAACACTAAGCCGGAGCATTAAACGAATTTTTTTTTAATAAAAAAGATTTACTTAAAAAAAATGGAACAATTAAATTTGCATTTAAAAAAATAATTTGTAATAAAAAAACAATTAAATCTACAACAAAATAGTCTAATTTTCAACCAAAGAAATGAATTTACGTACAAAAAGACTTGTTCCAAAGAAGACAAAATTGCAATAAAATACATGAATTTTCAACCACATAGTTGAATTTCAACTGAAAAATAATGTTTCAAGGAAAGATTGAATAGTTACATTTTCAGTTAAAAACAATTATCAAACCCAAAAAATCAAAGTTTCAAAAAAATATTTGAATTTTCAAGCAGAAAATCGAATTTGCAAACAAATAATTTAATTTTCAAACCAATAATTTGCTACAGAAAACATAAATTTAAAATTTAATAAATCAATTTAAAAAAAACAAAAAAAAACGAATTTTTAACAAAATAGATAAATTATCAACGAGAAACGGTTACATTATCATTAAAAAAAATAAATTTACAACTAAAAAATTTTCATCAAATTAGTTTAATTTCCAAAAAACTACATGAACTTTTAACCATTTTATACGAAAAGAAGTTTGATCAAAACATGCATTTTCAACCAAAGAAATGAATTTTTAAATAAAGTAGATGAATTTTTAAACAAGATGAATACATTTCTGCCAAAAAAGATTAATTTTTAACTGATAATGGTCAATTTTCAGTATAAGAAAATATTTGTTTAACTAAAAAAAATCGAATTTTCAACAAAACAGTTGAATTATCAACCAAAAATGAAATCAACCAAAGAATGAATTCTGAAAGAAAATTGAAAAAAGAACACAACATTTTTTTATTATTTTGTGAAAATTTTACAAGGTGTGTAAAAGAGTGCGTAGAAAATTTTTGCAATCTTACCATTTTATATATAATTTTAGAAAAAAAACAAGAACTTAATTCTGATCTAGCCTTCTCGCGCAATTTTGTTGCACAATTTTGTTTGAAGTTTATGTTGGTTAAAAAAATGTACTTTTCAATTTGAGTAAGCTTAGGACATATTTAGAAAGTTTGAAACGATTGAAAAATAACTAAAACTTGTAACAATTTGCTAAGAATTAGGTATGGTTTCTTTGTCAACCATTTTATACCAAAGGAAAAGAAGTTTTATCAAAAAATGCATTTTCAACCAAAGAAATTAATTTTTAATTAAAATAGATGAATTTCTAACAAGAAGAATAATTTTCTTCCAAAAAAGATTAATTTTTAACTGAGAAAGGTCAATTTTCAAGCAAAAATAAAACACCACATTTTCAACAAAATTGTTAAATTTTCAAATAAAAAAAATTTTAAACGAAAAATGATACAGTTAAATTTTCAGTATAAGAAAATTATTTTTCAACTAAAAAAGGGAATTTAAAAAAATTTTAAGTTATGAACCAAAAAAACAATTTTCAAACAAAAAGAATCATTTTCTATTAGAAAAGAATGCATTCCCAACTGTAAAAATAATTTTTAAAAAAGTTTAACAAAATCGTTAAATTTTCAACTTTAAAAATTCTTAATAAATGAAAACTTTACGAAACCTTTAATGTCTTAAGATACTTATGTCAATATTACAAAATTTAGCGTTTACAATTAGATTTCTATTGTAAAATAATTGTGATTTTGAATAATTGTAAAATGAATTTAACAAATTTTATTTTATGAAGAAATATCTCGTGATTTTAAAAGAAGAAAACCATTCTAAAAGTATCTTTTTGTATAGTATCTTAGTAAATAAGGAACATAAGTTTAGAATATTTTCCTTGATTCTGCCCTAGGGCCAAACATCGTACAAAAACCGTCGTGAAATTTTATATAAAAACTATACTCTGTATACATTAATTTTAAAAATCAAAACTAATCATAATTTTATAAATATTCCTAAATTTTGTTTTAATATGTTGCTCAGGGAATAGATTTCAGAAATAAAATTATAAAAAAACTCCATTATTTAGTAAACCACTATGTAAAATCGCCTTTCAAATTATACCAAAAAAATTCCAAAAATGTTAACAAACGGTTGTACAGATTTGGACCAGTTTCAAAAATATATTTTTCTTTTATCGTTTTTCAGCACATGATTTTCCCCTAAACATAAAGCAGATTAATATACACTTAAAAAATAAAAATAAGAAAGTTAAGAAATTCATACAGTTGTCTGTTAGAAAATACCACACATTTTTAAATAAAACTCCTTTCCACACCACCTTCAAAGAAAAATTTTCACAACATTTTTATCCAATGATAAGTCTATTGTACTTAAGGGGAAAATGAAAATCTTTCATTAATTATGAATGTTTAATTGACGTCAGTTCCCTTACTATTCACACTTGAGAATTGAGGAATCTCTTTTTCGCAAACAAAAAGTGTGAAAGTCCTTCGTGTATCGACTTTTATTATAATTGATTTATTTTAAATATATATCTGTTATATCTTATCAAAATTAAATACAAAAATCTTAAATTTTAAGTGCATTTTAATACTACAATTCTTAAATGTATCCAATTTTTAGAAATAATTTAACTAATTTTATATGTACTTAAAATAAATTTTTTAAATTGCATAGCACTTATTCTAAGTAAACAAATTATATCTTTAAGCATACAGGGATGTGTCTTCTTTTTGAATTTTTCAAAATTTTTTTCATTACTTATTTTTATTGAAAATAATTATAGCTCTTGCGATTAAAAGCGGGGTTGCAGCCTGAGATGAAACGTGCTGAAAGTAATTTAAAAAAAACCATTAGAATTTTATTTTTAAAGACTGACAATTGTACACAATTTCCAGGCGCATCTTTTTTCTCTTCTACAAGAATTTTTAGATTGTTCTGTTTTTTAAATAATTCTTTTTTTTTAATCTTGTCAGACCTTCTAATCGTCTTATCTTTAAAAATTATTCAAAATTTTACTGATTTTTTTAAACTCTGTAAAATAAAAAAAATTTCATCTAAACTTTTTCAGATACTTTGATAATTTTTGAAATCTTTTTTAATGTTTTCCTAGGAACCTGAAAGAATTTTTTTCATTTCCGTGAAACCTTAACAAAATGAACTTTCATTCTCTTGACAACCTGCAAAATTCAGTTTACTTAAAAACTCCTAATAGCCAGTTAGCCACCGAAAACGAATCGTGAAGTCGGGGGGCTCGGATTTTTGCTCGTGCATTTTCGGCTCTACACGAGGCTGGCCTACGCAGCATGCAACACCAGAACGATGCAAGAACTGTCAATAGTCGCACTGGCTGAGATGAAAAAGGTACGATCTCACGTTCGACACCGAACTTTGCACCTATAGAGATGTGGGGTAACACGCTTCAGTTGCAGAGCGAAAAACATTCACTTATCGGTGTGATTCAGCGACTTTTTTCTAACAATGTATAAGGTTTTTCACCTTAAAGCTAATGCATACACCTATTATACCTAAATTTCCAATGAACTTACGTCATTTTCTGTAAACTTTACAGAACTTTTACCATTTATTTAGAAAAAATTTCGATTTATTTCCGAATATTTTGTTATAGATTTTACAGAAAATCTTATATCATTTGAGATCGTTGCATATGTGTGTGTAATAAATAAGCTGACACCGTACTTTTAATATTTATATTTTTGAAGGTATTTCCGGATGTATTCCGGACATATTTGTCACATGAATGTATTAAATTTTTTGTTTTCATATCAAAATTTTATTTGTTAAGTTCAAGGGTACGTAAAATGTGACATTTATGTTCATGATGAAATTTAGTGCAAACGGTTAATTTTTTATAGTTATATTAGAAATTTGAGCTTCTCTTTATATATTGATCCTGTGGAAAATGTCACTTCTAAACTTGCCACTTGAGAGGTTTACTATATCTGGAATATACAGGTAATTTAAATCAGTTCTTGCTCGAATCATCCTGTAAATTTGACTTGGGTTCCAGGATTGTTCCTAGCTTTGGAACATTTTGTGTTTTTAGAATGCTATTTGGCCTGACTTAGGACGTTCGTATGACGTTCTAAACACTTCTCGGGACCATCGTTTCCACTGGGTTTTTTTTATATAACTATGTATTTGATTAAATTGTCAAGATTTTCGCTAATTGTGAATAGCTTCGGAGAAAACCTTTTTTTCGATAAAATCGTATTTGATCTTTTTTTTGTTCCTAAGCATTCTATTCTTTAATACAAAAACATATGCGTGAAAAATATTAAAAATTTTATTTGGTCATATATAGTATACGTCACTGGTTATAGATTTTCCGTCATTATGCAGTTGAGTTTGATGAGACAAAGCTATGAACTAAAATCTATCAATTTCACAGATTCATTATTCTTATACGTTTAAAACGCCAATACAACATCCAGTGACTCTTAAAATACATGTTTTTCTTAATTTTTTAAATTTATAATATTAATGCAAATTAAAAGAAGATTTAATTTTGATTCATACGACAGTTCTAGGGATATTAACAGAATGATCTATTTGTTAAGTTGTATGCAATTCTTCTACATTAAATTACAAATAATTTTAATGTGTAACTGGGTTTATAAAAATGTTAACTAGTTATTATTATTACTTACTTACATTTTTATTACGAACACATTATTTACTCATTTCTCCTTTAACTGTTGACAGATTTTCGTATTTCACGATTGAAAGAAAAACATGAAACAATCATTTCATTAACCCCAAGTCTTCTATATATATTCAATGATCCCGTAATTATTCACAAATAAAAATAATAAAACTCTTATTTTTCCATTGAACAATTTCTTTACTCCTTAAAAAATGTAACAAAAGAAGCTTTTGCTTGAGTTTTCAAAAGCACCTTAGTTCCCTTTAAAATACAGTGAAAATCTTCAATAGCCCTCCCTTCTATAGTCTTTCCGAGAATTGACGCCGCGCCGAATGCACATATAACAGGTGCTGCGCGGGGAGCGCTGGATCTGCGACTGTCACTCAGGCGAGCAGTCAGGCGTGAACAAGCAAAAGCGGAGCCGCTAGTGTATAGCCGAATTTAGCTGGGACTTATTTCCCGTGGATTTCCGATCAGAGTCCGAGCTAATTAAGACTAAAAGATACGTAAGGGCAAGCGATTCTTTTCTTTTGTCAACTTGCGTCACACTCGGTCACTTTTACAAGGCAAAAAAGATACAAAGTTCTTTAGGTTCTTTTTCATGTGCATGCTGATGACGTATTGCCTTCCTTGTACAACTTTTAGGACACGCAAAGTGCTTTGCGTATCTTTTTCTGTTGTATTTTTCAACTTTTTCGACTTTTCTCATCTATAAACAATCGTTTTTTGCAATAAATATTAATAATCAATAGATTTTATTAACACAGTTAGATGCAGCTTTCTCTTACGAATCCAAAGATACCAAAATCTCATTTTTCACAAAAATGTCACTTATGTATTTTTTTAGTTTGGACGGCAGAATAGTCCTACAAAATTTCTTTTAACCATTTTTTGATAGGACTTATTATTTTAGATACGTGACCCTGGCGCCCTCAATTTAGCCAGCAAAGCTAGCCGCACACACAGCGCGCGATGATAATGTGCCTGCATGGCGGCTTGATTAGTTAAAAAGCATTTTCATAAAAAATACTGCGATAACATAATATACTGATAACAAAGTAACATCCTTGCAATCTCTATGATAAAAATAAAGCCAGAGTTGCATATGGTTAGAAACCGATGCATGAAAACTGAAATTCCCAAACCGAAATTAGGTTTGTTTTATAATCTCATAACTTACGGCTTACGCTTTCAGTTTGTTTACCCAGAACGATAACTGCAAGTGAGAAATTAGAGAAGGAAATGAATGAACTCATGAAAGTAATCTGTTAAATATCCATTGCGTAATATTGTTATCTCTGTTTTCATCTCTTTAATCTCACTCAGTCTCCCTCTGACGCTCTGCTCTTCTTTTTCGCTTCAGTTACAGCTCGTTTGTGCCCGACCTACCACAATATCGCACTCCATCTTGTTTTATCTCTCCGCAACCTCGTTATTCTCTCTCTCTCTCTCTCTCTCGGCACGATGCGATGTCGCACGCGCTGAAGTCCACGCATTATAAATCTTTCCAAATATCTCGGGTTCCTTATTCAATCCGCGACAACGGCTTTCCATTGGCTGTTCGCTCGTGCCACCATACCACGTGGATTGTGTGACCGACACATTTGCCTCGTTCTCTCGTTCATTCATATATATACACCTGTATATTTTCTGATGGTCGAACGTAAACTTGTCATCTGTTATTTATTTCCGGCTGAAACTAGTTCCGACAGCTTTGACGTTTTAATCTCGCTTTAAAATCACCGAACGCCTTTCAGCCAAGAATTGCACCCTTTTTAAATGCTTTGCTAGGGAAAGATGGAGTAGGAAAAAATTGGAAAAAATAATTGAAATATATATTTAACTAATAACTAATTTAACTAATAAATAATATATTTGTGTGGATCTACATGAAAAGGGCTCTTTTGGCCGGTATGAAGTTACGTATAGGGCCATATAGATGAATCAATTTCCAACGAAAAACCGGGGATTTTTGAACTTGGAACTTCGAAAAACAGTTTTTCAAAAAAACGCAACTAAACTTGTCGAGTGCCATAAGCACACATGTTATGCTTTTTCTTTGAACAGGAAATATATATTCTCTTAAAAGAAACCAGTGCAATTTTAACTGGTTGAATCAGTATTTTGAATTATCACTTGCGAACCAGTGATTTTCCGAATTTGAATGTGTGAATCAGCAAGTATACTCTCAACTTTCGATTTAAGCACCCCCAGTTTATGCTATACCTAGAATTTGAGGCCTCGGAACTTGGTGATGCGGGCAGCGCTCTCAGCGTGTTCATTACATCAGGTTGGTTCATGCTTCTAAATTCAACTGAAATGATTCAGTGGTCCTGCCTGTTTATGTTTCGATTCCTCCGGGATATGGTCAAGGCCAATGCAAGCAATGCCATAAACCGTGCTTAATCTGACAGTGGAGTGTACTTCTGGTTACTATGTGGGCATGAGTCTAGTCCCAATTAATTCACTATATATCCCAATATCAATCCCCTCCCAGATCCAAAAATAATAATTTTGATCTCAACTTATGTTAGAAAAACATACATATCTCCTAAATTAGAACTGGCCATAAGGATCCTTTTTTGCAGTTCCCAGGGATGAAGTACGCCAGGCGGACACCCAACCGAAACTATAAGGATGTGGGCCCGGGGCTACAGAACCATAAAAATACAGAAATAAAAAATTATTCTACACTACCGACAGTAAATATGTTATATAGCTATTCAGCAGTTACAGAATATTTAATCGCGCTCTAAATTTAGATATAAAGAGTAGGCTGTCAAACAATTAAAGGAAATGTACCTGAACTTTCTGCTAATTGCTAGTGTATGTATTTTCGATGAATTACAAAGAGATTTCAAAGAAAACAATTTCAAAATGTCGCAAACAATTAATATTGCAATTAAAATTGACCTCATCGATCTCATGAAATTAAAAATATATATTTATTTGAAAAACTAGTTTAAACAAATAAAATCTATAAAAAAATTATACATTAGTACAAAAAAAATTGTTGCAAGTTCGGATTTACCATTGATCGAAGGCATATATACGTAGTTATATTATAATAAACTTAGGTTGTTATAAAAGCCCGCTATTTAAAAGTCTTTAATTTTTAATCATTTTCTTACGTTTGACAATATCATAGAATAACAGGATTCACGTGTTGACATTACAATATTTTCCTAATTTTACTCTATTTATTTTATTTCACTTTTTCTTTTGTTTCAGGAAATTTAATATCATTATTCCTGACATTTCTGAAAAGAACAACAATAATCACATATTTGCAGAGAAAATTCAGAGAAAAATTTTGATTGCAATAAACATCTTTTGGTCAAAAACTTTTCCTTAGAGATTTTTATTGATTTTCCGTCATTTTCACCATAAAAATAAAATGTACGCTAATTTTCGCTATGGTTTTTCTAATCAGAGAGTCAGAGTACATTGGCATAAGGTGTTTCAAAGAAATCGGAGGTTAGAACTATTTGAAATTACACCCCTGCCACCTGTCAGATTGATTTTTTTAACAAAATAACATAATGTAGGCGTCCTTGCTCTGTTAAACTGACCTAATGAAATTGTAACTGGTTGAATCGGTATTTTGAGTCATTAAAGTAAACCAGTAAGAGAATCAACTGAAACATATACTGAAATATACCAGCGACGCCAAATGATATATTTAACTAGTGATTATACCAGTGATGTAGCGTTCCACGCGGCCAAGTCCTGAACCTCCAGTCGTCCTGTATCTCGTCTTTGCTTTTCGGGGGAGTGAAAACGAGCTTTATTGTGTACTAGTGTTAGTGCTAAAAATGGTTTCGGCTTTGAGTGACGAGAATTGTTGATGGATTGATGGACCTTCCTACAATTAGCCGTAATATATTGTATCCGATTATATTGCGGCTCGACCATAATTTATTGTGAGTGTAAAGTGCTGTTTTTAAAAGATAGTTTTTCAAAGGTTAGCACAAAAGTGAAGAATGATAAGTTAGATGGAAAATCAAGTCGCCGGGGAATTTTGAAATTGGAATTTCAAAAAAAAAATCTTCTTGAGAAAAAAATCATCTAAAGACAATAAGTGCCATAAGCGCACGTGTTATACTTTTTTTTAAAGATTAAATATACTCACTTTCTATTTCTGTCAGAACACAAAGGTATGGTAAAAAAATAATAATTTTGACCATGAATCACAAAAAGGCCAATATCACCTAAACTAGAACCGAACATATATAAGGGTGATTTTCAAGCAAACGCCCACATATATCTTTTTAAGAATTAACTTCTTGTGTGAAATTGACTTTTCGGCTCGTAATTTTCAACTAAATCAGGTTTTTAGAGAGGTTATTGAAATAAATCAACTGCAATTCAGTTTGATTTCATACTGGTTATTGGGTACTTCCATATATGGCTTTAGGCAAACATTTCAACCCCCCCTTTTTTTAACAAAATAATATCTACTTCATTCGAAATATGTCTCATCGAAAACTAGGCCTTCCATCTTTCGATGAGGCATCTTTCGAATAAAGTAAATTCTTACTTTGTGAAAAAGAAATAGTTAAAAAAATATGTTTTGCCTCAAATCATATGCGAGGACCACCCAATAAATAATAATGAATGTATATTCAAATAATATATTTAAAGAGAGTATTCAAAAGTTAAGGTTATGTTTAATTTCTTATTTCTAGGTACGTGGCCTGTCTGCTTCTTGCAATTATATTTAATGAGATCACCTCTTGATAAATCCTCGTAAGTCGTGTAACTCTCCATAAATTCAGAAATATGTAAGGATCGACATTTTTCAATGCAGAGTATATTTTTTACAACAATTAGTGAAATATTAAACATTAATATTTCAAAATTATAATTTATAACAGTCTTGCCACCAATGTTTCTTGCTTCATGAATTGTCAAATCTACTTTTTGGCATATAAAAAGAATGTAATTATTCGATCTCGGGGACTTCAAAAATAATTTTTTACGTGTGTGTATTTCAATTTTATTTAATCTCTAATAATTCGAAAAAGAATAAAGCTTGAACAAAACATGGACTAATTGTAACTCAAAATGTGTTTTGGTACACGACTTATAAACAGGTACAGAATTTTCTGTGGTGGAGGTATTGGAGCGAAGACTCATTTTTTGAAGACGACTGGTGTTCCTCTAAGTGGCCACCTGGATTGCAATAATCTTGGGTTAGAGGGCGTAGATGGTTCCGAGCTAACCAAAAACTGTGTTTTCCTTTTTCATGACATTTTTTATGACAATGTGTAAAAAGAGAGGAATTATTGTGTTGATTAGTGATTGTGGGCATCAGCAGAATACCCAAATTTTGTTGCGTGTTGAATTGCGACCATTGTAATAAAAGGCGTGCTGTTGTACCGCCAGATTAAAAGCATATAGTATTCGTTTTGAAAGCTTTTAACAGAAATGGCAAAGGTTAATGTTCAAGTTTGTAAATAAACCAAACACCCTTCAATTGTCGCACGTCAATCTCATTGGCCAAGGTGGTCACTTTGAGAAACAGGATTTGTATCCCGCGTCGAAATCTTGATGTGGTCCTGTTTACGTTTTAGATAGTTTACCCTACTTCTAGCGTGGCCCTGATGTGGCAAACTGGACAGAGCCTGATAATTTTGTAATGCTTTTCCATATCGATTCCCTGTGCAGGAAAAACTGGTGAATGTCCAATCAAGAATAGAGAACCATTCTGCATTATTTTGCTGAATATTGGATTGTTTTACTATTAAATATTCTACAAATATGCATAATTTTACAAATTAAAATAATAACTTCTTAGTAAGTGCCACCTTAATGAAAACAGTTAATTTAAATTATATTATACTACTTTCCTTTATCTAAGCAAATAAAAATGGTATTAATTCGATTCCATGATTTTTTTAAAAAATATTACTTTTATATCAAAAATGGTATAATCGAATTTTCTCTTAAATATATTAGTTTTTAAACAAATCAAAAGGATTTTTTAACAAAATAATTGAACGCTTAAAGAAAACATCAAATTTCAACTAAGAAGTATATTTTGCTACCAAAAATGACGAATTTTCTTCAAAATTCCCAATTTCTAAATTCTCTATCAAAACAGATGAATTTGTTACCAAATAGCTAAATCTTTAACTAAAAAGGGATTTTTAACAAAATAATTAAATCCTGAATTAAAAAGATTAATTTTCTACCAATAATATTACTTTTCTACCAAGAATGACAAATTTTCAGTTTTTGGTAAAAAAAATGTCTACGATAAATAGTGTAATTAAAAAAAGCTGAGTTCTCTACCAAATCCGATTCCAAAGAAAAATATCCAGAAGGTTTATTTTCTACAAAAATAGACGAATCTTGAACAAGAAAAATAAAATTGTAATTAAAATGATTAATTTTTAACCAAAAATGGATCGTTAAATTTTCACTTCAATAAATTATTTAAAAAAAAGAATTATCAAGAAAATAAATTTTCTACTGAAACAGACGAATTTTCAACAAAATCCATACATTTTGAAACAAATAGTTAATTTTGATCGAAAAAATATCAAACTTCAATTAAAAATATGAAATTTTCTACCAAAAATGGCAAAGTTGAATTTTCAGTTAAATAAATTAATTTTCAACAAAAAAATAATGAGATAAAAATGATTTCGAAGCGGGTCGAATCCATTTCACATTACGCATCACATTTTGACATCTGTTTAAAAGATTAATTTTTAACCAATAAGATTAATGTCTTACCAAAAAGAGGAATCTTCAACAAATTACTTGATTTTTAAAATATGAGGAAACAGTTTTTCGACTTTGTTGTTGAAATTATTCAACAATTTAGTTGAATTTTTTTTGTTTATTTACTGAAAGTTGTTTCTTGGTTAAAAATTCTTTTTTTAGGTACAAAATTGATTTTATGACTGAACGTGAACAAAATAAAAATGTATAGCTTTTGGTTGAAAATTGGCCTTTTTGGGTTGAAAAATCGAGAATTTTGTTGAAATTTTTCTTTTTTCTTTGTTTGTTCTAGAGCTTCGTGCACGATAATAGAATTTCGAATATGAGATATTCTCGTATTATGAGAAAACGGGGTATCAGCAAAACTAAGAGACCCACTCTGTTGGTTCTATCACTAACTTGTAGCCCTTGAAGAAAGAGTAATTTCGTGGTACAGTCCATTTTTCATTGGGCTTCTAAAGACTATAGGCCAACTATTTGTGAAATCGATGGTGGTCGAGTTCTTGGAAGGGAATTCTTTAAACCCTATTTATTATTCATTAAATATGTATTTAGCAGTAAAATTTGTCTGGAGTAATAGGGATTGAATAACTAAGTAGAAAAATATCGATAGTGTTGAATTTTTTCATTGTTCAAGTAAGACATAGTAAGTGCATAGTTGCACGGTGTGGTTCTCATAATATGAGACACCTGTGGGTTTTATAACACTGTGGCTGCGCAGGGGAAATTGGTTACAAAAATGTTTGTGACTACTGCAAAAACTAAATATATCTAAATAACAGTAAATTTATACTTCGGAAACATAGAATGAAGTTTTTCATTGAAAATAATACTTTATTTTGCATTTTATTAGCTATTTCCTGGGGTATCTCATATTATGAGAATCGTTTGACGAGTTTGGCAAAAGCACTTTTTTACATTTTTTATATTTTCAGCATAAAAGAAATTTTTAATCAAATTTTTTATTTGAGCTTCTTATGACAAACTAAATTTCCTTTAAAATGACCTATATTACTTTTAAATTATGTACATAGAATTCCGACAATCACGCCAAACAGAGTTCGTATCTCATATTTGGGTACTCTCCTCTATATGCATCTCGCGCTTAGCGCTCGTTAATGTATTTAACTCACATTACGTGCTCGGTCTTTGTATATCCACCACATATTTTGTGCACAGACTTTAAAAAAATTAAATGTCAAGACATCTATAACTGTAATTTGGTGGTTGTGAATTCTCGTTGGTTAAAGCTCCTTCGTTAAGGATTTAATTAATTCGTTTAAAATTCGTGTTTTTGTTTCTTTGGTTAAAAATTAATCTTTTTGGTTGAAAATTTCGCTGATTGGTTTAAGTTTGAACTGCTTTTTTAAAAATTAATTTTTTTTGCTAAAGATTCACTTTTTTAGTTAGTAATTTATCTCTATGGTTAAAAATTTAGAAAATTTGCTTGAAATGTATTTTTTGGTTCGATTTAACTGGTATTGTTTTAAAATAATATTTTTTAGTTGAAATATAAACTATTTCATTTATTGTCGAGGTTTTATGTTTTTTGGTTGCAAATTTATCTACTTATTAAAAATTTTAACTATTTTGTTAAAAAATAATGTTTTTGGATGAAAATGTTACTATTTAGTTGAAAATTCGTTAATTTTTTAAGCTGCAAATTAAACTTTTTGATTTTCAGTGTAAGCGGTTTTGTTGAAAATTTGTTTTTGTTTTAATGAAAAAGTTGCATTTATAACCAATAGTTTGAATTTCAACCAAATAGTTTTATTTTCGAACTACAAATATAAATTTTAAACTTTATGGTCAAATTTTCAAACAAAAAACATTCATCTTTAACCAAAAACAGTTGCATTAAAAAAAATGAATACTTAATAAAAATATAGTAGTGGACATCTTAAAACAAAAAGAAAGGAATTTTCAACAAAATATAAAAATTTTTGACCACAGTTGAATTTTCGAACAAATATATCAATTTTCAACAAATTAGTTGACTTTTTAACCTACAAATATGGATTTACGGGAGAAAATGTAATAGTTGATATTTCAACGATTGAAGATGCTACCAAAAGTGATGCATTGTAAAAACAAACGAATTTCCAATCATAAAGATTAATTTTCCATAAAACAGTCGAATTTAAACCGAAAAAGAAAACTTATATTTTCACTAAAAAAAAATTAATTATAAAAAAAAATAATTTTCATAAAAATAGTCAAATTTTGAACTAAAGAGATAAATTTTGAACTCAAGTTTTTAAGTATTTCTTTTTTCACATGTTATTTTTAATAAATAATTTCATTAATTTTAATGTCGTTTAAGATATAATAATTATTAGTTTAATATTAATATACTCGTATTTTATATCTAATAAACAAAATATTTATTTTTTTCATAAATTTTAATGTGAAAAGTCTAGAGGAGACTGGGAGACTTAACCACCCGAGTAAAAAGTCTTTGACTTGAGTTCGCCTTGATTTCCTCTCCAAGACATCGATGTGTGGCTGCGCCTTAAACCTGAGTCGAGACATAAGTCTTCGTCTTACTTTTATGGCCATAAGAGCTAAGGCGGCGTTTACTTGTCTCAAGTCGAGCCTTGTCTTGGCAGAGATGGTCGAAACTTTTCCGCTTCATATAAATCAGATAAAAGTTGACGAATGACAAATTTGCAATCATTAAATTATTTATTTCTAATTAAGAATTCAGAATCTGTGGGCCTGAGCGAGTATAACCCTGCAAAGTTTCTTACAAAAAAATAAAAAGGTAGCTTTCTAGAAGAATCTTCTACGCTGTTATAATTACGTTGTCTTGGAGTTTTAAAAAGTCGACTCAAGACATAAATATATGTCTTCAAGTCATAGAAACTTGTCTTCAAGAAATAAATGAAAGTCTGGCTCCTTCTCAAAACTGATACATGCTCAAGTCGAAATTCTCGACTTCAGCATTTCTTGATGGGGGGCAATTCAAGTCGAAACCGAGTTGAAGGAATTTTACTCGGGCTAGCCCGAGATTCGGCAATTGGCGGAAAAATGTATTTTATTGGTCTTTAAAAATGGTAAAAAATATTTTCATATGTGCATTATTTATTAGACTCTATTTTCACAATATCAACATCAATTCTTCAAGTAGCGATTTGAAAATAGCATTATCAGCATCTACGAATTTTTTCGAATCCAATGATATATTACTTGCATAGAAAAGTAAAAAATTTGAAAGAGTTTAATATCAAGAACCATCAGATTTATAGTCAATTTATTACTAAATACTTCTCAAATTTTCAATCTTTATAGACAAATTACATGTCTTCGTAATCGGAAAAATACGGAGGTTCCAAATATATTACTTTCAAGTCACTGATTGCAAAATTACGAATTTTTTAATTTCACATTTTTTTCCCATTTTCTAACAAAGGACCCCTGAGGAAAGGGGTGGTCTGGCCAAGCTCGCAGGTACTGCCCTGAAAGTAGGTCGTAGGGCAGCCAGGGCAGGGTACCCTGCCCTGGGCAAGAGCGTGCCGACCACTGGTCTAAGGCAAACCAGAAACGGAAACAGTCGCACATTACGACAATTTGCCGCCCTAGGGAGTTGCAAATTTGCCGCCCCCTCGATTCCATAGTTTTTTCGAACGATGAAATAAGTGTTCTTAGGAGCGGATAATGTTGTCAAAAGGACATGATTAATATTCCATGTTTTTGTTATCGAATAACATTACACAGCTTCACAAAAAAGAGGTCTGCGCGGCAGACCAGAGCAGTGCATTCTTCTGTACTTTGACTTGCTGAATCCGAATCCGAGGTGATAAATATCAGATTGGCTCGTGTTCTTACCTTAACCTCAAAAAACATCCGTAAAAGGTGGTTTTACGTCAAATTCGAAAAAAGACAGTGATCTGCCCGGTGGACCAAAGCAGTGTATCCTTATGTGCGTTGTCTCGGTGAAACTGAATGAGAATTCAGAAATGTCCGATTGGCTGGTGTTTCATCCCTAACCGCAAAAAACAACCGTAAAAAGTCGGGTTTCCGTTAAATCGAATAGAGTTGATAATACGAGGGTGGATTGATAAGTTTCCGGCCTGACCAAGAAAAACAACGTTTTTAAGATTTTTTTTTTTATTTCTCAACATAATCTCCTCCAAGGCTGAT
>NC_046661.1:116817933-116828548 GCF_010883055.1 Belonocnema kinseyi | reverse complement strand
CGGGCTGAAACTATAGCTACAAGCTATCTAAGGATGGTACTATAGAACGCCACCTTAAGGTAGGCCTAGTGGCGCCATCTCTTGGTCAGGCCGGAAACTTATAAATCCACCCTCGTAATGTAGGTTTCCAAGTTTCTACGTCATTGCCATCGAGGGGACTTAGTCTCGATGATATGCTGTTGACGAGTAGAAATCCACCAAGAAGTTGACTTCAAAGGTTGGTAAAGTAGCCATTCCTTCTCTTCGGTAACCGATCTAGTTTCTACGATGAGTCTTCGAGCTGGTTTGGCAACTTAATACTGGAGAATATGTGCTGTGTAACCCCGAAAATTTCTGTGTTGTCTCGGCTGCTGTAAACACGACCGTGGTATCCATGATGCCTACAAGGCTAGTTTCGTCGGTGTAACGGAGATGAGCCTAATACGATGTGCTCGAACTTGAAACTAGAAGCTAGGCCTCAACAGTTCACCAATCAGATGCGTTGTTTCAGAAGAATACGGTAGGTTTTTGAGTTCATACGCCACAGCCACACGTCCCGCAGACCAAGCATACGAGCGGTGACGGTCGCAGCCCACTGAAAATGCTCCCAACAACGTCAGGTTTTTCCGCCGGCTTGGTGTAGGGGCTTCTGTGAGATTTCTTTGCCGAGGTGTAAGTTGCTACTAGGCATCTGGAGCTAGCCCCGTCGTGCTTTGATCGGGTGCATTTCAAAGCCTGGGATGAAACACGAGCCAATCCGACATTTCTGACTTCAAATTTGCTTTCATCAGGACAAAATGAACAATGATACACTGATCTGGTCTGTCGGACAGACCACTTTCTTTTTTTTCGAATTTGACGGAAAACCGCCTTTTAATGGATGTTTTTTGAGGTTAGGGTTAAAACACGAGCCCATTTGATATTTCTGACTCTGAACTCGGATTCAGCAAGTCAAAATACATAAGAATAAACTACTCTGATCTGCCGGTCAGACCACTTTTTTGTGAGGCTGTATTCTTGATAACTAATTATGACTAAACATTTACATTCTCAATTTCAGACGTTCAAAATTTTTCCGCCTCTAAAAATTTACCGCCACTGAAAGGAGATATCCTCATTATGGCAGAACAAGCCGCGGAGGGCAGGCTCAGTTGTCATCTGCTATCAAAGAAGCCTTCAGACAGGAGGGGAACGAGCACGAGCTCGCTCCTCTCAGACAGAAATAGGCCTTGGACCCATTAGGTAGAGGAAGCCGCAATTTCGGCGAAGCAACAACTGGGAAGATAAGGATCAGTCTTAAGACAAAAGCATCCAGAGGAAATCTGAAGGCTTCCGTGGAGCTGAGTGAAGTGCCGGCGGTAAGACTGGTACGTACAGGGTACTTTCAGGTGAGGTGGGAGTCCTGTAGTGTACGGAAGAAGAAGGAAGTCATCAGATGTTACCGTCGAAGCACGCGGCGGCCACCTGGCAACGGGATTCAAGGGTCCCAATCGGACCAAATCCTTCTGGAGGTGCTGCAAGGAGGGCCACAGAGGGGTGCGGAGTGCTACAGGACGCCGTAGTGCTACATATGCGCCGCTCAAGGTGGAAAACCCCGACCGATCATCTGTTGGCGACAATAAGGTGCAAGAAGTTTCGAGAGGCAGTTCTGTCAAGAAAGCCTCAGAACATACAGCGATACAGAACCAAGTCCAACCAAGGTGTCGAAGGCCGACGAGCTCGTTGCGCGACACTACCGTACTACTGAGGATGATGCATACATTTTGGTTGCGCAGGAGGAAGGCTAATGTCAACGCTGGGAAGACTACATAGAAGGATGCCGAAAATGGCTTTATGGCTGATAATCGAATCTATGAACTAATAAAATAAGCAAACAATGCTTCAGGGATGGCCTCGAATGAAAAACCTCCAAGCGAAGGCATGAACAACCATTTCGAATGCTGAATGGCAGCAAGAAGTGGTGTTACGTGCGGTGTATCTAAGATACCAGGTCATCTCATAGAATATCAAGACCTCAACCCTGCATATGGGGCTCTGCGGAGACGGACCGTTTTTGCCTATCTACTCGTGAGATCAAAATAGGGACAAAAAAATCAAACAAAAACGAAAGGATGTGTGATTAGTTAAGAGGAGAGTTAGATGTGGCATACGCGCAGGCGGCTAAAGAATTGTTTCAAGCGCAATTTCACTTCCACAACGAAAAGTTGATAAAGCTGAAGGATGTTCTTAAAAAGATGAAAGTCTTTTATGTCACGAAGAAGAGTATGTTCCTCCCAATTCAGGATAGCATCGAGTAGGCGCAGAACATCATGTTTACCTGCAGAACAGTGCGGAAAATTGGGTACTTTAAAATCGCTGAAGGCAAAATGAGAAGGATGATTTGCCGGAAAGCGAAGGAGATACAGGACAAGGAAGGGCGTAGAAAGGTGAAAAGCAAGGGGAGCGTAACAGAAGAAGACGCTGAGGAATCTGTCGCTCCCATAAGAAGAGGTAGAAAGAACTCATCCTGAGTCCTCCAGAAGCCACTGCGAGTAGGCCATCGACTAAGAAATTGAAGATCCACACACAATGGCCCTGCGACTTCAGGTCCGAAGAAAAAAGACAGAAAGCTGCGAGCTGTAATGAAGAACACAGGGAAGAAGATGAAGTAGATCAAAAGGCGCGCTCAGCCCGAAGGGATTTTCATCAAATACCCTTGGTATAAAAATAGGGGGTGTAAGACAAACCTGAAATGGTTATGCCCTCACGGAGGTGGAGGCGCAGCAGAGAGCAGGTGTAAGCCGTCCACTGAAATCAAGAAGGTACTCGAGGTGGGGAGTAAGGTGTGAGAGCTCGTACCCCGCACCAAGGTCGTGGTTTTGGACCGCTACTATATAACGGATACAGAGGAGGTTAGGGACACCGTAAGGATTCACTTCAGCGAAACCACGGCGGGCGAGATAAGGTCAATATCACGAAGCAGGCCCTGGCCGCTTGGCAGCGGGGTGAGAGGGTTCTGATCGGAGCAGATCCTGTTAAAAATATGGTAAAGGTGCGGCATAGAGCAGCGGAGTGCGACAGCACGCAAGCAGTGCTACCTTTGCGCCGCTAAAGAGGGAAAGTCTAGGACCGACCATCCATCGGGGACAACGAGGGTCATGTCATTTAAAGAAGCCACCCCGACGAGGATGTACTCGTATCAGAATCGGGAGCGATTAACAGACTGGCCCAACCAAGATGTCGAAGGCCGACGAGCCCGATGCACGACTCAGTCGTGCTGCTGAGGACGATGCCTATATATTTTGGTTGGACAGGAATAAAACATCGCTTTTGGGTTTTTGATGGAAAGTCACAATGAAACCTATGCTCTATCTGGCGAAATTATTCAGGGCCGACGGAACTTATGTTATCAGTCTTTCTCGCTTCTTAAGAAGTGTGAATGAAATTAGAGTAAGCTCAACACTCGCATGTGGAAACCCCATGACGGTTTCCCACATGCGAGTGTTTCGCTTAATCTAGTTCTTTTACATTCACACACTTCAAGGAGCCAAAAAGACAGATAACCTACATTTCGGCGGCCCTGCCATTAGTATAGAGGAATCTAACACTTTGCGCACACTTTAAAAATTCCTAAAATTGCACTCGTGTGAAGTTTGTAACGCGAGACTGAGGCGAGCACTCGTAGAATAGTCAACTTCTCGAACTTCTTGTACAGTATACTATACTATATTTACTGCGACGTACTTTCCGATGTACGAATTTTTTTCAACGAAACTTTCTATAGCTTACCTTTAACCCTAGCGAAGATGTATAAAATTATGATTGTTTTAAACAAGTATTATAAAAATAATAATAGATTCGCAATATTTTTAGAAAATCTTACACTCTTTCTTAATTTGATTGCTTGATATGCTTCTAACTGTTTCAGATTCTCATAAATATTTGTTAAAATATAATCAACATTTTTTGTTGTAAACCAATTGGAAAAATAAAATAAAAATCTTGGCATCTTAACGCAGAATCTTTGTTTTTTTGCACAAGTCTGTCTCAAAATCTGTTACAGGAGTAGCCGGTATAAAAAGGCCCTAATATTCCCTACCTTAAACAGGGAAGTGGTTGGGTGTTATAAAGGGTAACTTGACTAGCGAATGTTATACAGGCTCTTGTCAGGTTTTGGTACACCGAAAAACCGATATTCTTATATTAAGAGCGTCATATTCTTACAGGCATATTTTAACCAAAGGGAGAAAATATTGCTAAAATGAGAATTTTATTTGGAAAGAAGAAATGTGCAAAGGATAATGCGCCTTTCTCTGTTCAATAATTTCTTTTAATGTTTCGTGACATGTGCTTTCAAATCAGTCCTTTTTTGTAATTTTGGGAATTGAGTATTTCGCTTTACAGAAATGTGGTAAGTACAACATACAAATAATCAAATATCTTTCATCAAAATGTATCAAAATGTGGTTAGTCCATTATAGTTTTCAATTGAAAAAATAGTTTGTCACCTATACATTTTTTACTTACTCAGTTTAACAGTATACTTCGGGCTTTAATGTTCACAATTTATTTACTTTTCAATTTAAGATTTCGCAAAGAACTATTTACATATATTTATTATGTATTTATTTCGCGCAGTCACACCGACACATAACTTCTATAGCTGGAAAGTTTAGACTGGTCCTAACTTAGAAGATAGACAGGCACTACTTAAATACGAAAGATATTTCCCTAAATTTGTCAATATCTCTAAAAATGGAATTTTTTTATAAATTATAATCATAGGAGTCTTTACTTTTACAATAAATTCAAATCCTGACGGGTAGACACACAGTACCGTGTCCATGCCAATGCAGCCAATTTAAGTCTCTTATTATTGGTTATTTTATTATTATTCACAGAATCAGTTGAAGAATAAGGGCGTGAAATCAAATAAGGAGAAAAATTTAACGAATGAATATAAAATTACGAACTGAGCAATCGACAATAGTGGGCGAAACTGACAATGCAAAAGGCGAAAGTGAGGTTATGAATGTTCATGATGACACTCGTGAAGGTAATTTATCTTAAAGATAATAAATGTTCGAAAAGTGAGGTATGCATAAGCGTTCATCCAAAACAGTCATAAATTAATAAAATAAGGTTCAATTATAACTGCAATTAAAGTTCTGCAATGCGATTGAAAAATAATAAATAAAATATATTTTTTATAATAATTGAATGTTTCTTGTTCTTCGCTTACACAGTGTAAACAATTAAGTTCCAATTTAATATTTTCTTATTTGAAGAAGAACTTTAATTGTAATTATTACGCAATCTCGTAAACCATAGCATGTCACCACATAACCTATAGTCAAATTAGGAATGAATAGGGAAACAGAGCAACGATCTAGAAGGGACCTTACAGTTTAGTCGGGAAATAGAAAGGCACCTTCGCTCGAATCTGGTCAGAAAGCCTAGGCTAGTGCCTTTTCTACAAAGCGTGACATTTTTGTCGGGTCTTTTCCAGATTTCCCGTTCAGCAGCCTAATTAATTTAGGACAAAATAACTAGGACACTACGATAACCGACTAGAAATTTATGCACGGGAACTTAACTGCAGAATATTAATATGTATAATGATTAAGATGTGACTTAATATGTATTTTGGTATAAAATTGTAAATATGTTCAAAAAATGATACTTTTTAAATCTGAAATGTCAAAATATGCTTTTGTTTATTTAATTCATTTATAGAAATTAAGTATTTAAATCCTTGACAGAGATTTTTAGTTTGCCATGTTTCTTGAGTCAAAGAAGATTTTTTTATTTAAAAATAAATTGTTTTTAACTGACTGGTGCTAATGAACAGTTGTTTATTTTCATTAAGGTATTTATGATGTGACGTGGGAAAAAAATGTAATTTCAAAGATACCAAAAATGAGCTCTTGCTTATTAAATTTTTGTATAACAATGATAGTTTTAAATGTTCAATTTCTTGAGGTAAACCTCTCTGGTAACGCATTTTGAGAAAGATTTTCATAAACAATATATTCTGCCCAAAAGTAACAAAAATGATGTTTTGTTGACCAACATATTTATCAATAATTTCAGTTGTTAATAATAATCAATGTTCTGTAGTTAGCAATTCACCATAGCGCAACAAATAAACTATAGCAATTTTAGTGAAAAAAATCGTTCATTAATCCACTTCGTTATGATTTTCTTCACTTAATTTGTTTATTAGGTTTAAGTTTATTTGTATTAAAATTATTTATATTCCTTTGGTGCCCAGCCTGCATGGATTTGAGAACATTTTTATACTTGACAGTTTCTCTCTTGATAACAAAAAAAACCTGCGAAATAACCCTCTTTCCATACTTGGTGTTAAATAAATAAAAAATAAATATACGTTAACAACTTTTGCGATATTTCGGTACGAACTATGAATTGCGGGATTTTTTCGGTGCGTGAATACACTGATTTAAAATAAATAAGATCAAATTTTGGAAAAACGAAAGGTATATGTTCAAAAAGAATACCTTAAAATTCTACATGCAAAATACAGCAAAAATGTATCGAAATTTAGGGTGTTCAGTATTTGAATTTCAGAATTCAGAATTTCAGAATGAGACGGCTCTTAACCTTATACTAAACATTATGTACAATATCACCTTTACTTTTTGTTGAATTCTGAGATATATGGTAGTAAGTTTATTTTTTACTTATTGATTGTAAAAGATTAGATAAACTGTTTCATAAATAAATTTTTCATGAGAAATATTATAAAATTAAGAATTGCGATATAAAAATATTATGGTGTATATTGAATATGTATTCTGTTTTAAGATATTTTCAATTTTTGGGCGTCTCTTATTTCTGCCTCGGAGTTCTTATTTTTACATTCTCATCATAGAAGGTATTAGATTTGTGTAAAATTTGCCCCCGCCCCCGCAGTTTTTGTAAAATGTCCACATTTTGAGACCCCTGATTCCGAAAAACAGGTTTTTACGAATGTGTCTGTGTTTGTATGTATGCATGTCTGTCTGTCTGTCTGTGAACACGATGACACATTTTGAATATTTTTGAGACCACTTTTTTAAAAATTAAAAAATTCTCTGTACGCTTATTCATAGAATTCACAAAATTTAACAGTTTATCCTAATGGCTTTTTTGAAAAATCAAAAATTACTATAGTTATAGCATTTTCAAAATCCAGAGAAACAAACTAAAATGAACAATATAAGCCAAACAACGCCTGATACGAAAAAAAGTCTGGAGAAGAAAAACGTTGCTTTTTGAAAGCCTACAAGATTATGATAACAACTTTTTTAATTTGGTCGAAAATTTGAAAATTCTAAATTTGATTGTACCAAAAATGTTTGAAACCACATTTTTTCAAGACTTAAAAATTATATGTACTGTTGTTCCTGGTACTCAGAAACTCAAACAATTTATCCCCATGACTTTTTTGTATAAAAAGAAAATTATCAGAGTTAGAGCATTTTCAAAATCCAAAAAAACAAACTACAATGAACATTTTAAGCCAAAAAACGCATGATATGAAAAAAAGTCAAGAGAAGAAAAACTTTGCTTTTTGAAAGCCCTATAGGACTATGATAACACCTTTTTTAATTTGGCCGAGAAGTTGAACACTCCAAATTTGATGGTACCAAAAATAATGAAAAATCCAAAAATTCCATTTTTTGGTCAAACTATGCAAGATACGAAAAAAATGAAAGAGCTCAAATTATTTTTCGATAGGAAGAGTAGATTTTCTTTCAATCGTAAAACATAAGATTAAAAATTAAAAAATTAACTATTTAGAAAAAGCACAGAAAACACGAAAAAGGACATAGGCTCTTACATAGGACCCTATATAGGTTCCTATATAGGTTCCTGTATGAGATCCTATGCAGATGCGCAGTAGTTTTTATTTAATCGTAAAAAACAACATTGAAAATAAAAAAATTATAAAAACAAGGAAATAAGAATTAGTATGATTCAACTTGTATGCATATTATGAATTGTAATGATATACATTTATTGAAGTGATATGTTTCAGAGCAGCTTAGAATACAACTTAAAGCAAAATAAGAAACAAATAAAAAAATAATCATGATAAATACAATTTGCTTTTTATTTTGCAATTTTTAAATAAGTAAGCCCTGGCAGAGTTACATAAAAAATGTATTATAATTGATATAAAAGTGTTGTGTATAATGTAGAAAAGTTGACTGGTTGGATAAAATCGAGTGCAAAGCACGAGATGATGATGAGAATGTGTTTGTTAAAGCCAAAAGAGTTTTAATAAAAGAGAGTTCAAAATCACAAAATTACAGTTGTCGCTCCGTTCACCTTTGATTTTAAAACTTCTGTGCCCGAATGCGGAAGAAATGCAAAGATTACACTCAGAAAAATATTTGTTTGAATCAAACAACAAAATTTTTTTGAATTCATATAATTGAATCTAACAAATTTTTTGCTTCAATTAAAAAAAGTTTTATTTAATTTTAAGAAATGGAAACTATTTGCCTTATAGATTTAAACAAATAATTTGCTTAGTACAATTTGTTTAATTTAAACAAAACATTGACTTTTATTAAACAATGCATTTGTTTAAAACATGTTCATTAGAAATCATAAAAATATTTGTTTGATTCAAACAAAAAATATAGTACAAAGCAGTACTATAAAGTGCCGCTAGGCGTGATAAATATTGTTTAAAACATGTTCATTAGAAATCATAAGAATATTTGTTTGATTCAAACAAAAAATATAGTACAAAGCAGTACTATAATGTGCCGCTAGGCGTGATAAATTGCTGCCAATGGTTCGTAAGTAACTAACCTGGAATCTGAATTAATTTATCATGTGATTTATTTGATGGCATTGGTAGTTTCTCAGTGTTGTATTATTCGAAAGGCTCTGATTTACTGTAAAATCTTAAATTAATTGAAAAATGGACGAAATATTTCTAGTTTAGAAATTACTTGAATTGTAGGGCGTTTCCCTTGGATATAATTGAAGAATTCGAATGTAAGTCTTTTTCAATACTAACTTCCTTTCTTTATAAAGATGATTTATGACATCAATCATGTTTTTTTTCTATTATAATTATCATTGTATAATTAAAAGCAGGAGCATTTATATATACATTCAATTCGAATGTCTAACATTGGTTCGTTTCGCATTATTCTAATTTATTATTGTTTTATCAGAAATGAGAAGCACAGAGTTAATAATTAACCAGAATTAAGCTTCGGAATGAAAACGTGTTTCTGCTATTACATATACAACAATAATTATGATTAAGAATAAACATATTATCGAGCTCATACATTATTTTTATAAAGAATGCTGAATTTTAAGGTTAAGTGTAAAAAAAAGATTTACTTCACTTGAACAAAGTCTATAATTAATTGGAAAAAATATGTGTTCAATGTAAACAAGAACTCTAATTATTTTAAACAAACTCTCTTTTAATTCAAACTCTCGAGTTAAGCTTTTTTAACGAAAGAGAATTCACAATCACAAAATTACAGTGGTGGATGTTTTCAGTCTTAATTTAAAAATGTTTGCTCAAGAATGTGCGAAAATATAAAGACCGAGCGCGTAGCGCCAGTTAAGTACACAATCTTGCGCGAAGCGCGAGATAAATACAACATCGAGCGCGAAGCGCGAGAACTAACAGAAACACGCCCTCAACGCGTTCAAACTTACGAGCGATGAGAATGTGTCCGCGTAGCGGGCACATTTTTTCTAATATGACTCACATAGAACATATATGAGAATTGAATGAATTTACAATTTCTTTATTTGCATTTAATTGAAAACAAGAATAGGCCCTAATTATATAAAAAAGATGGAATTTTATTATTTATGAAGTGAAATGAGGCAATTCAATTTTGAGGTTAATGTTTTTTGAATCAAACAAATATTTGTATGATGCAAAAAAAATTTTTGTTAGCCCGTATTTATTTGGTTTAAATCAATTTTTTATTCTTTCAAATAAATCTCTTATTTGAATTAAGTAAAGTTCTTGTTTACGTTTAATATATTTTTTTAAAGTACACATGGAGAGACTTTGGATATTAATATTTCTTTTATCGCACATCCATAAATCAAACAAAGTGTACGAATTTAGGGATAATCGAGGTTCGGTTACAAAAAGTCGAATAATGACTATGAAAATGCAGACTAATATCCTTGATTGGTATAAATCGTATGAATTTTCCTTTTAATGGATTCGAATAACGAACATTAGTATAGTGCTTTGAAAGAAGTGAAACAGAATGTTGTACATTTCTTTATGAACGCCTTGCAATCTTTATCAACCATTATACGAAAAATGGGGGGGGGGGTCACGTGATGTTGTGTTTCACGCTGGCGCATGGCAAAAAGAAAGACGAAGAGAAGTGTACGAACGCACCTATTACATGGACTCAATCCTTCTTAATCTTATATATGTGTATATGCTCGGATGGTCGCTCGCTGGCTACCGTGGGTTTGTTGGCGAAGATTATACTAATTAACTAATACTTATACGCATATATAAATTTCGCTGAGACTCATGATTCTTTCGGTCCTTATATACTAAACGAAAGAAACGTATCACTACTTGTGAGAAACTTATAGTGCTGGGTCAGAAATTTTAGGTGCTCCAGGCTTAATTAAC
>NC_046661.1:116794643-116817833 GCF_010883055.1 Belonocnema kinseyi | reverse complement strand
TACATTTAGATGTTTGAGAATCTTTAAAATGCTGTTAAATTGTTAAATGAAATGTGTAATTTCTGGCTTGCAATTTTTTTTGCATAAAAAATATTAATTTTCTTAAAAACCCACACCGGAGATACAAAAAAATTAAAAGCCAACAGTTGTGATGAGAATGTGTCCACGCGGCAGGCGGATTTTATTTATTGTGTTTACTCTCCATTATGTTTTTCACGATTAAAATTAAAACTGCGCACACTATTAAAAAGTGATTCATAACAAATTTGTACATCTTTTTCGAATGCACAATTTCTGTCTGTTCATCTTTTTCCGTATTTCGCATGTGCTTGATAGTTCTGAATCATCATTAGGATAAATTGTTCGTCTTTTTGAATTCTATAAATATCCGCACAGAGAATGTTTCAATCTTGAAAAAAGGTATCTCAAAAATGTTTTAAATGCGCTCACTTTTTGAATTTTTATCCGAAATGGCTAGTTAAAGAACTTGAACTTTAGGACACTAAAAAATATACCAAAGGCTTTCGAAAGTTATTATACTAACAAACTAAAAATCTACAAGCTAACAGTCCGACAGAATAATTTAAAAAATATGTTTTTCTGTATTAAGTGACAGTTCTGGAGTTTCAGTTTTTCTTATAAAATGTACAAGTAATTATTAGCTCATTTGAGAAAGAACCGCGGAAATTTATATCAATACTTGGTATATTCTGTAGATATTTTATATGTTGAAAGATATGAATACAAATATTAAAAAATATTATCCTTAGAATTATCTCAGAGCGTCTACTTAAATTCTGTAAAAAAAATCCCTGACAATTCTAGGTTGTTCTCAGATATCTATAGATTTTCCCAAGGTATAATTTTACTGAATAATGAGCCACTCAAGTTTTAAATATCACATTCTTTAAAGCAATTCTGGCCCTAGATCCCTTAAAAAGTATAACATAATACTTAAAAAAAAACTTCCGTTATCCATTTGTGAATGGTTAAATGGTAGTTAACTAAGTTGATTAAAAGTGGTAAAAAAGTAGGAATAAATGAAGCGTGGTCCAAAAAAGGCTTTTTTCAAAAATGTCTGCCCTACAAATTGTTCCTTTTGGTGTCAAAATGTCCCCTGAATATTGTCATTATTTATAACAAAAATATTTAGGGATCTCGCAAGTCCATTTTGGCACAAAATTGATTTTTTAATTTCTACTATTAATTTATAATTTTACTTCAGTACATATGCATTTCATCCTTTTCTATTCTAAAGTAAAAAAAAAACAATTAACAGCGGAAACAATAAGATAAGCAATTTGTTGCAAATCATGGGCTTAAGAGATACCTATATTTTTTTTAATTTGTCGATATACAGTGGACATTTTACGCAAAAAGGAACAATTTTTAGGCATCGAGCCAGTTTAGAAGAAAATATAAGGATATTTTCTAGACCACTATAATAAGTATAGAACAATTACGCGCGTTAATTATGAATCATCTTTTTCTTTGTCCTTATAAATGTATAACTGTGCAGGAACAATATAATTTGTATATATAAAATCAAATAATGTTTCTTAATTTATGAAAGTAACTTTATAGAAGGACAAGAAATTTCCTAATGGTATAAGCTTTTAGGAAACTTATAATTACTACTAAAAAATCTAACTCTTAACGAAAAATGCCTTTAATATATTGAACTCTAACCCACTTGAGGCTACGAGAAAAATGAGCTTTCTCGTTTTATGTAAAAAAATTCTTTTTACTATTTTAATAGTTGCTTAAAATTCGGAGCATATGTAACATATTCATATTTACAGTCAAATATATTTAGGAAGAAATTCTGTTTGAACCTGATGAAAAATATGCAATTATGTCAGACAAAAATTTTGAACATTTCCCTTGAAAATTAAGATAACAAATATTTATTGATTATTAATTATTTAAAGTAATTAAAATTAAATAATAAATGTGGCAACGTGAACCTCATAAATTCTATATTTTTAACGCAATTTTAAGTTTTCAATATTTTAGTTACTCTTAGAGCAGATGCAGAACGTAATTAAATTTTCTTATAAGGTACCACGACTTTTCTAGTGTTTAAGTTTCGAAGGAAATAATCCTATAAGAACATTTTTCGTCAAATAACACTAGATATCATTTACTGAATTTTATCTTCCCAATAATCTATATCTGAATCTTTATTAACTTATCATTTGTGGGGTGGCCGCTGGACGGAAAACCGGGAAATGACTGAGAATTTTTTGAAACCGGAAAAAGCCGAGAATTGAGTATGATAGTGAATTTGTTTATTCACAAGGAATTTAAATTTTTTTAGAAGAACCATCTATCAAATCACTTGCAATATCACAAATATCATGTCACATAATATAATCCAATTAAAAATAAATTCGATTTTAACTAACAACAATTTTTCGATTGTATGTCTTCATTTTTAAACGTAAATTTTTAATTGAAAGGATTTAAAAATAAAACAATATAAATTAATGGTTTTAAAAAATAAACTGTATTTCTAGTTTTAAAAATTGTACCAAAATTATTTCACAATATGATTCTAAATCGGTTTTAAATTATACAATTGACAGACATTGACGTTGAAAATTCCACTTTTCTAATACAAAAGCCCTAATACTTAAGCAAATTGAAATGTCTGATTTAAACTTTATAAACTCATTTGAATGTGAAAATAACATAAAATTAATATATTCCTTAATTTAAAAAATATCTGAATGACCAATTATACATCAAATATTCAAAAGTAAACAATTTGAAACTGAATCGTTTGAAATAGAAAGCCTTGAATGGTAAAAATTACATAGTGAGACATTCAAACTTTTAACGTTAGAATTGTTATTGTAACGCTAAGTAACAATTGAAAATTAATAATTTAAAAGGACCAAAATTGAAAAAATTAAATTTAATTAATTTTGGTATTTAATTTCTTTCCAAATGCAAGAGGAACTTTTTTAGGTTTACATTTTTATTGTGTGGAACAATGTGAAGTATTGTATTTATAACATTTTTATCAACCTTGAAATGATACAATTCTAATTTTTGTTAAATTTGCGGTAAATTTTATATTTGTAAAGTTTTTATGAAGTTGGAAGAGATACAGTTTTTTTTAATTGGAAGAGGCCATTTTTTTATTTTTAAGATTTTTATTCTGTTTGAAGAAAGAATTTTTTATTTTCGTTTTTATTATGAATTAGAAGAGGATAATTAAAAAATTTATATTGTTATTGAGTCGGAGGAGAGAAGTGTTGATTTTCGATTTTTTTCTGATTTTAAAGAGGGATTTGTTATTGTTACGGTTGTTATAGAACTGGAAGGAAGGAATTTCTTTTTACATTCTTATTCCTGAGAATGTAATGTAATCGTCCAAATTTTCGATCTCTGGTTTTTAGCGGATCTTTACGTTTCGGCACTCACAGAATTCGAAAATCATAAAATTTCATCGGTGTCTGTCTGTCTGTATGTATGGTTACCTGAATGTTGTAGCCACGCTAACTTTTGTAGGATTTATCCAATCGAGTCCGCATTTGATACACTTCTGAAGGTACCCAAAATAAAAACTAAGTTCGTTAATCAGATATTTCGAACAAAAATTAAAAAATTGAGAGCATTTTCAAAATTTCAAATTTTTTTTTTAATTTTAAAAATGTTTGTCGAAGTTTCTTATAGATGGGTGAAAGACTTGCAAGTTATCTAAATAAAATTTTTTATTTCGATAAAATTAGAAAAGTCATATACTTTTCAAAAATTTGAAAATTTTCAAAAAATATAAAAAATTATTTTTTTCATAGATCCAAAATCCCATTCAAAATTTTCACTAGATGCCAAATATATTTTAAAACTATCCTTGCCGATTTTTTCGATTAGCCCAAAATTAAAAAAATATTGCATTTTCAAAATTTTCAAATTTTTTTTTCTTAATATTATAAAATTTTTTGTCAAAGTTTCTTATAGATGGGTAAAAGATTTGCAAATTATCCAAATAGAATTTTTAATTTTCATGAAAATTAGAAAAGTTATATACTTTTCAAAATTTTGAAAATTTTCGAAAAATAGAAAAATTAAATTTTTTCATAGATCCAAAAATTTCATTCAAAATTTTCACCAGATACCAAATATATTTCAAAATAATTCTAGGCGAATTTTCTGATTAGCCCAAAATAAACAAAATTAGAGCCTGTATAACCTAACTGTAGAGCGCGAAGCGCGATTATCGCAATGAGAATGTAATCGTCAAGGCCGTAGGTACTTTGAGAACCTTCTTTAATGACAAATTGAAAAAAAGTGTTCAGCTTAACTTAAGAAAACGGAAAATGATTAAACAACCACAGCAGGGCCCTATTAGGATCAGAAAAAATAAAATGTGAAAATTATTTTGCAATATCAGAATAAGCAATACCAGGCCAAGGTACACACAAAAAAATTGTTCGAAATTTCACTACACAGCTCTGAAATGTTTTTAAGATAAGATAAACACTCCAACACTCGTAAAATATGTTAAAGAATGTTACATACAATTTTAAAGAAAAAATATCAATTTCCCGACAAAGATCTGGCGAGTTGAATGCAAAAAAGTATTGATTTTTTTTCCGTTGAAAATGTTCGTTTTCCTTAAATAAATAAAAAACGAAAAAAACATTGAATTTGTTTGTCGTACAAAAAAGATGCGCAATAAAATACTCTAAAAGTATTGATGGTCAACACTCAAATTTAAACAATTTTGAAAATTTTCTCAGCGGACAATAATTCAACGTGTCTTCGAGCGCTAAGGTGGTTATTGCATCCGCCCTTCAATTATTAAGAGTTTAAATAAAAATTTCCAAATCAAAATTTGTTTAAACTTTAATTTAAATCTCACAAGTTACGAACATTTCTATACCACAAACAGACCCAGTGAGCACAAAATTTGGCGACGTCTTTACGACATCGTTACGACATCTTTACGACAACTTTCCGACATCCTATGTCCAGGACGTTTCGGTGTCTTTGCGATATCGCAAAGACATCGTCAGATGATACGACTTATTTACGATATCGTCAAGAAACCTTAACGACATGGGCACAGGATGTCGTAAAGTTATCGTAAAGATTTCGTAACGATGTCGTAATGACGTCGTCAAACTTTGTGCCCGCTGGGGATTAGGGAAGCATGATAGAAGAGATTTGGCGGGGAATCCCAAGTCATGAGCCCAGTACAGTCGGTCAGATGGTGTGATCGTCGCAAGCTCGGCTATGGGCGGAATAGCTCGGAAATTTTCGGGCTTTTTTAGTTATAGTCTTTTAGAATTATCTCAAATCCCTGTTGCAGTTATTACTATCGGCACTCATTTCAAGACACATTCTTATTTAAGAATACTAAAATTTTGTAAATTTCTTACAACTTATGTTACATAAAATTCTTACTTTCGACGATATTTTGTAAAAAACTTGTTATTGACCATTATCACTTTTTCACACTCACCATTTTCAAACAGTAAATAAGACTTTTTCTAATCGTAAATACTAATTTTTGCTATCTCAAGTTTATAATAATGCATAAAGAAATACCATCATCTCTTATTATAGTACGAATCTTTATAGCAGTATCCCGATTATCCCTAAATTCTTACATTTTATTTTAATTATACATATAGAATGATTCAAATGTTGATATCAAAAGTCTCTCCGTGCAGTGAAAGTCTGATGTAGGGCAGCTTGATGTAGTTCTTCCAAAAATTGACACCACACCGCAAGTAGCGGCCAGTAGCGCGCAAACAAAAGCGGAGCGGAACTCAATTGGGTTTGTTTCCCACCACTGCCAGCCCCAAAACTGGCACAGTTCCAGAGTTTCACTATAATTGTATATTTTGTTCAAATGAAGTGAATTTTTTTACATTTAATCTAAAAATTGAGCATTATTTATTAAAAAATGCATACGCTTGATAATATGTTTAATGTTAATCATAATCATCGTTCATTTCTAATTGCGCTTCTCAATTAAAAAATCATAAATTGGAATAATTAGAAATTAAGCAGAGTTAGAAATTCACATTGATTAGATATAAGTGTTCCTGTTGTTCTGAGTATACAGCGATAATTATAATAGATAAAAAAACACAATCGATTTCATAAATCATCTTTATAAAGAAAGGAGGTTAGTATTGAAAAAGTATCACTTTTGAAATCCTAAATTGTATCCAAGATCAAAGAAACACTTAATTTAGATTTTACGTTAGTAGAGCAAGGAAACCTGCCCGCAGCGCCTTAGCACGCCTAACGGCACTTTGTAGCATTGCTTTGTATTGTCGGAAAACTATATTTGGAAAAAAAATTACTTTTATCAAAATCAGCCTGAACGTTTTTTTTTTTTTTGCTAAATTCTTGTTTTCTCCTTATTTGATTTTTTTATGTTTATTTTGAATCCAGAAAAAAGAAAATCATTCGTGCTGTTTTTCAGAAAAAAATTGTTTGAAAGAAGCATTTTTTTTAATTCTTCAAAAATAGCCCAAGCGATTTTGGTGTGCTGAAAACGATGAAGAGATAAATCAATTTTTATTTTTAACTTACAATCAGTCGAGACCCATGCTTGTTATACAATTCTTATCTATTGACAGGATTTGTAATTATCACACAGATTGTCGTAGTAATTGTAGACGGTTAATAAAAGAAAAAATTACACTGAATATAATAAATGATGGTTTCCTTATCTTGGTTATTAAAGCGAGCATTACACAAATGAAAAATGTTTAATTAGTTAACTATTATATTTAATGACCAAATTAAGAAAAATAATAACTCAAATAAAAACTTTTTTTGTGTTGCATTATGATTATAACTCGTTTTATGATTCAAATTACATTTTTAAACACGAAATATACGTAGTATTTATTCGACCAGGTCGTCCGATAAAATTAAAAATTAAATTTTTACACATATGATACGAACATTAATTATCTATGTTGATTAATTAGGACAATTTGAATAAATATGATCTACATTAAGATAATTTGCAACTTCTCTTTGGGATTAATTAATAAATACAACTATTTAATCTCATCACAGATTCATGGACATGAAAAAAGCTTCTGCCCGGGTTATTGTTTAATTTAAATTTTATTTTATTGCTTGTATTACAAAGAGATTAAAAAAAATAGAAATAATTTCTGGCTAAGGATTGGGTCTGTAAAGTCTCGTTGACTCGCACTACTGAGCTCAAGGCTGCCCGCTCGGTCGCATTCCAAGTTTGAACGGCCAGCTCTCTCTTTCCCTTTTTCTCTCTCTTACCTTCTTTCTGCTTCTATCTACTATGTTCAAAGTTCCAGGCTCATATTCTGGTCCCCATATTTCTTTCAGTAATATTGATTTTCATAATTATAATTAATTTATCTACGATTCGATTAATTTCTTTTAAGGTTAGTTTAAAAACAGAGTATAAACATTTTGCTTAACTTTGTCTTTTGAAAAAATATCATAATGGAATAGCTAGACCAATTGGTATTTAATCTAGGTGTGATTACGTCATTCGTCCCTTTATTTTGAATACATAAAGTTGATAAAATAATGTCATAATTTTTCTGATATACGCAAGAGCAATCGCCATACGTAGATATATTATTTATCTTTGCTAGAATAGTGAATAGATATTATATAAATCGCTTCATTTTTTTAATCAATGAAATATCAAATAGAAGTGATTCTATAATATTCTATTTTTAATTGAACCGTTTTAACTTTTTTCATTTACAATTAGTACATTAAAAGCAGATAAATTTCAAAAGTTACCGATTAAAGTCTAAGAGATTTAATTGATTGTCATTAAAAATCCTTACCGATTGCAATCAGTCATCCATTTCTCAAAATGACTGGAAATTCTTACTGATTTGATGCTGTGAGTATTTCCCCACATTTATATGCACTCAGAAAAATGTTTGTTTGAATCAAACAAATTTTGTTTGAATTAAGCAAATTATTTCTTTAATATGGGGTCAAACAAATGTTTGTTTAATTCGAATAAATTTTTTGTTTCTCCTTATTTGTTTGGATCAAATACATTTCTGGCTTGTTTAAATAAATCTCTTGTTTAAAATAATTAAAGTTCTTGTTTACATTGAATATATATTTTTTCAATTAATTATAGACTTTGTTCAAGTGAAGTAAATCTTTTTTTTACACTTACCTCAAAATTCAGCATTCTTTATAAAAATAATGTATGAGCTCGATAATATGTTTATTCTTCATCATAATTATCGTTGTATATGTAATAGCAGAAACACGTATTCATTCCGAAGCTTAATTCTGGTTAATTGTTAACTCTGTGCTTCTCATTTCTGAATAAGACAATCATAAATTAGAATAATGAGAAGTGAACCAGAGTTAGACATTTAAATTGAATGTATATATAAGTGCTCCTGCTTTTAATTATACAATGATAATTATAATAGAAAAAAACATGATTGATTTCGTAAATCATCTTTATAAAGAAAGGAAGTTAGTATTGAAAAGGACTTACATTCGAAATCTTCAGTATTATATCCAAGATAAACGCCCTACAATTCAAGTAATTCCTAAACTAGAGATATTTCGTCCATCCTTCAATTAATTTAAGATTATAAAGTATATCAGAACCTTCAGAATAATGAAACAATGAAAAAATACCAATGTCATCAAATAAATCACATGATGTTTTTTAAAGAAAAAATTCCAAGTTCCATATTCATAAAAAATTGCAAGTGTTCAGAAAAAATTTACATTTTATATAAATCCTAAACGTTGTAAGATAGTGTGAAATACCTAAAAACCAAACCTTACACGGAAGTTTAAAAAGTTTTATTATTAAGAAATTTTCAACATTCACGATTAAATTTCTGAGTTCCGTCGTTACAAATTTTAAATGTTCATAAAAAAAAACATTTCCTGTCATTGTTTAAAAAGTACTTTATTGATATTCCTGTTAAAAGTTCGTGTATTTTATATTTACATAACGCCGCATAATAATAAATAATTAGAAAAAGAGAAATTAAAATTTGGTCCTTTAACTTTTCTGAACTGTACCTTTTGAGGATGACTTTATCAACGAGTTTCAGCTTGTCGGTTTAGCGCAGTGGTTAGCATTCCCAACTGCTACCCGTTAGATTTAGGTATAGATATGTAGGTTCGATACCCTGTAGCGTTAGAAATTTTATTTGTAACTAGTAGTCTCGCGCGCCACGGCGCGCGCCTATTTATCTTTTTATGAAAAAGAATAAATGAAAAGCCTATCTTTTCTTTGTTATACATATTTAATGAATATTACAAAATATTAGCATAAAATAATACAAGACATCAAGGGATGAGTTCTGTATTTGAAACTGTAATTAATCTTTTATAATAAAATTTCAACGAATTCTTTATTTTTAGTTAGAAAATGAACTATTTTATTCCAAATAAGCTTTTTTTATATTAAAGATTAATTTACATCTAATATTGATGAATAGCATTTACTACGATTTTGTAGCTCACGTTGATGATAATCATATTCTTTAAATAATGAACTCTGCATTTTCACACCACAATTTTGATAAATCAATTTAGTAAAGTTTTTGAACGCGCAATGTAATAATCAACAATGACCTTATATGTTGAAAAACACATGTAATAAGCTTGTTGCCACTTGGTAAACTCTTCCCTTAAAATCCTGGTTAAGTTTTCCCCACATTAGTTCATGCGTTCAATGTCATAAATTTTTTAGTAATAACTCTTTCATTATTCCGATTTATACCAAATCATTACATTACTTTGTAAGGCAAATTTCTGCCAATTTTCGATTATTAGGCTTAGTTAAGTCTCCTACTTTCCCCTGGACTTATCACATTAAAGTTTATGAAAAGCATAAATATTATGTTTAAAATAAAAATAATTATTATTATATTTCAAATTACATTGAAATTAATGAAATATTGTATTCAAAAGAACACTCTCAACAAATAACTATTTGAAAAATTGTCATGTGGGGTGAAGGTGTTGTAAAAAATTTGGTTGATGGTGGTAGATGGAGGGTCAAGGTGTTATAACTGTTTTTCAGAAAAATAATCTTTTGACTTAAAAGTTTAGGAAGTGGGACAATATATCTATTTATAGAAAATTAATCTTTATGATTGAAAATTCGTTTCCTTATTTTACAAACCATCTCTTGGCAGCATCTGCATTCGTTGAAATATCAAATATTACATTTTCTATCTAAAATTTATATTTCAGGTTAAAAAGTCCACTACTTTGTTGAAAATTTACATGCTGGTTAAAAGTTAAACTATTCGGTGTCAAATGCAAATCTTTCATTAAACAGCCAAATTTTTAACAAAACCGTTTACACTGAAAATGAAAAAGTTTAATTTTTAGTTTTAAAAAATTAACGAATTTGCAATCAAATAGTTACTTTTTCATCCAAAAAATAAAATTTTAACAAAATGGTTAAACTTTTAAATAATTAGATAAATTTGCAACCAAAAATTAAAAAATATGATTATTCTAAAACAGCTACAGCTGAATAGAATAAAAAATTCAGTTCAGTAAAATTAAAAAATTTTTAACCAAAGATAAATTTTTAACTAAAATAATAAATCTTCTACAAAAAAAATTAATTCGTAAAAGGTCGTTCAACCTTAAAACAATTAAAGAAATGTTCAACAAAAACCCTTGCAGAAATCGCCCTATTTAAAACTTAATACTGATCTGGCCCCGATCGGATTTCCCGGTCTGACCCTGATCGGTAGAACTATGTGGCCCATACCTGGGCCCGACCGATTTTCTACTGAAACGCCATCTCTATGCGTTCGCAGAACTAGTAGTGCTTGATGTTTTCTGATAGTGCAGTGAAATTTGTATACATACTACTCGTTTATAACATTCTATCAATGATTAAAAATGCATAATACGAGTAAGCCACGTGTTCGGAAACACCAAACACCAGCCAGTATACCTCGGCACCTGCCCGAGGAAGATGAGAGTAAGTAATTACACTCTGCGGGCTCACTGAAACCTAACCTCAAATACTTTAATAATCAATTGAATTGTTTCGGGTATAATTAGTATATTTACCATTAAATGAGTCAAATTTTATTATATGATGAAATTTATCAAGTTCTTTTGTTTAAAATTATTATTTAAGAACTCAAGGTTTTTCGATTTAATGTAGAGTTGGAATTATCAAATCTATTGACAAGAAATGGATTGCAGTATGCACAAAATTGCAATGTTTTTAGATTATGAGAATAAAATATGTGATACAATCGATTCTGTTACTGAATCTTTGATTCTGTATTAATAATAGATTCATTACAGACATACATTAAGGACAGATTTTCATAACATGAATTTCAGAATCAAGTAGTACAATCAAAAGGCAAAATCCCAATTGTGTAGGGATTCCAACAAGAGCTAGTAACTCAACTGCGCATGCTTAGCATTCGGCATCTAATTGGTTTCGCGCGAAGTTTAAAATGCTAAACAAAGTTATTATTCTTTTTTATCACAAACAATGACATTTCAACTTATAACAATTCCATTAGTTCGAAATTAATAAATAATAATAAAAATTAATTAAATGCATATTCTGTATATAATATTTAAAATAACCAGAAATATTTAATTAAAAACTTCATTTTGGTTTAAAAGTTGTTTGGTCAATATTTTTTCTTAACAGACTTCAAAAAATAAAACGATATAATAAATGATAGCTCAATTTTCGGGCGAAAATATGATCTACAACCACTTTCTCGAATTTCTCAAGAAGTAATGCAGTTGGCAGAAAATTGAACTTCTTTACAGTAAAATGTTAATAAATCGTAAATCATAGGTTATTTCCCGCTAATTTTCTTTGGAAGCATTCGAGAATGTCAAGTTGTAGGGAATTTTGTTGCGGAAAAACTTTTTTTAATTTGTTAAGAAGTTTTATAGACATAATTTTTTTCAAGAAATTAAAATTGTTAATTAAAATATTTCTGGTTATCATCCATTTTTTCATAAAAACTAACCTTTTTCTCGAAACTGATACCATCTAAAGTAATCTTACGTTTCTCAAAAGTATAATTAAATTTTGCAGTCTGAAACCTCTTCTTTTCGGGCCTGTCGTACTTTAGTTTTAAATTAAAATAACTTAATTGGAAATTCAAAATATTAAGGTGACCTTCGAAAGTAGAGGACCATTTGATAGTTTTGAGTTTACTTATATTAAATCTCCATTCGTGAAATTCACGAATGGATTATAATGAAACTGATCATGTACCGATCGGGCACCGATGGGGCACCGACCGGGTTTCCCGATCGGGTGTCCCGACCTGGCCCCGATCTGGGTGTGTGTTTCAACCGCGACTTGGCCCCGACGGGGATTCCCGATTAAGACCTGATCTGGACTGGTCTGGCCCCGATCGGGGCCAGATAGAAATTTCTGCACGGGAAAGATTAATTCTCAAACAAAGAAAGAAAGAATTTTCAACTAAATTGATGAATCTTCAACCCAAAAAAGATCCATTTTTACTCATTTAGTATAACATTTAACCAAGTAGCCGAATGCAAACAAGAAATACAAATTTTAAACAAAATAATTGAGTTTTCCACAGAAAAAAGGCAAGTTTTAAAAAGCAGTGTTCATGTTCAGTAAGAAAATCAAGTGTCTACCCAAAGAGATGAGTTTTTAACCAAGAAACAATTTTAGTCAAGACACAAACAAATGCATCTAAATTGTTGAACATTTTTAACGAAAATTTTAAAAAAACTGTTCCCTTATCGTTTAAAAATCAAGTAATTGGTTCAAAATTCGTTTTTTTTATAAAACATTAATATTATTGGTTAAAAATTAATCTTTTGATCATAGAATTTTTTTATGACAAAAAAATAGTTTTCTTAAAATTTAATCTAAAAATAATAAAATTTCCTTCCTGATCGATACCAAGACTTGAGTTGCAGAATCTGCCTAATGGTAAATGGATTCGATCTCCTTTGAAATAATTTTTATAACACTTTTTTTTCGTTGAAAATTAATATTTTTAACAGAAAATTAAACTATGACATTTTTGGTGAAAAAATTATTTTTTAAATTAAAGTTTAGTCTTTTTAGTTAAAAATCTAACTAATTGTTAAAAAATTTATGGATTTTGTTAAAAATTCGTCTTTTTTAGTATAAAATTAATCTTCTTGTTTGAAAATTCTTCTTGCTGATTTAGGATTTAACCAATTTTCTGACAATTATTTTTTTTCAACATTAATTTATTGAAGTGAAAATTTAACTTTCCATTTTTTGTTAAAAATGTATTGATATTTTTAATTGCAATCTGTTTGGGTAGAGAACTTAGCTTTTTTAAATTGCACTTCTTTAAGTTAAAAATTATTTTTTAAACTAAAAATTGAACTATTTAATTTTTCGTTGAATATTAAGTTCATAATTGAGGCTTTATCTGTTTCGGTTCAAAACGAACCTTTTTGATTGGAAGTTTAACTATTTTCTTCAAATTTCTTTATTTTTTATTAATTTCTATAATGATAAAATTTACTTATATTACTTTTGGTTGAAAAATGATATTTTTTTAGATAAAAATCATATATTTGTTTGAAACTTTCTAGATTTTGTAGAAAGTTCGTAATTTTTTGTAGAATCGTAATATTATTAGTTGAAAATTAATATTTTTCATTAAGGATTGAGTTATTTAAAAGAAATACTTTTCAGTTTGTCAAAAACAAATTTCTTTAAAAGAAATTTCAATTCTACTATTTTTGGTTGAAAATTGACATTTTAAATTAAAAATTTACCTTTTGTACTTCATAATTAAATTTTCTAATTTTTATATTTTGGTAGAAAATTAATCCTTTTGGTTTAAAATTGACCTTTTTTCGTAAAATATTGAACTATTTGGAAATAAATTTATCTGTTTTGATGCGGTATTTAGAAATTCAGAATTTTGTTGAAAATTCGTTATTTTTGGTAGAAAAATAAACTTCTGAATTGAAATTTCATCTTTGTTTTGAAAATTCATCTTCGCGATTAAGAACAAAACTATTAAGTTGCACATTCCGTTTTTTTTGTTAAAAATTACATTCTTTAACTAAAAATTTAACTCTCCCACTTTAGGTAAAACATTGAAATTTTGAATTACAAATTGATATTTTTGTGTTGAAAAATCAATTATTGGTTTCAAACATCGTCTTTTTTTATATAAAATTAATCTTCTTGGTTGAAAATTCATCTGTTTGTTTGAAACTTCAACTATGTATTAATATCTTTAATGAAAATTTTCATTATACCATTGTTGGTTAAAAACTAATCGTCTTTTGTAGAGAATTAATTTTATGGGTAAAAAATTAATCTCTTTTATATTATTTTTAACATAGATGTCCAAATTCGACTTTTTATTGCATTATATGGGAAAAAACGTCTTGCATAATTGACCATAAAATAATTTTTATCGCTGAGAGATTCTGCTAAATAATGCATAGAACCTGCTTGATTTTAAGTGAATTCTATCTTATTCTAAATACTTTCCATAATATTGTTCTTGGATTGAAAATTAATTTTGTTGAAAACAATTTACATCTGTATAAGGTTTCTGACAATTTATAACAATAAATTTTGTTCAAACAGATCATTTGTAAAATAACAAAAAAGGAATAAAAAAATTAATATAATTACATATATGTCACTGAAAAAATCATTTGTAAACAACTTTTTCGATTGAAAATGGTTTTATTTAATAAAAAATTGATGAAAAAGCTTTTTCGATTACATTGGTATAGTTTTCTCATCAATTGCACTTCTTTAAAATAAAATAATGTTTTAAGATTACTGCAAGATTTATCAATAGTTCTTAATAAAATTAAACAAAATTTAAATTTGATATTAAGTGATTTTCATTTTTTATTAGTTTACATCTAAGATATTAATAAAAAAATACTGCTGCCAATTGCTTTCTGTTTTAGTTAAAATTTGAAATATTCTGTAGAAAATTTCATTTTTTTGATTGAATATTAACTTTTATAAACTAAAAACTGCATTATTCTATTTTTGTTTAAAATTTGATATTTTTTATTGAACCTTGATCTTTTTTAGTTAAAAGTGGAATTGTTTGTTTGAAAATTTATGTATTTTGTTAAAAATTTGTGTTTTTTGTTAGAAATATAAAACTACTTCCTTGAAAATTCATGTTTTTAATTGAGAATTCAACTATTTTGTTGAAAGTTGCTTTAAAGTTAGTACAAAATTAATTTATGGAAGACAAAATTGGATTATATCATTTTTGGTAGTGAATTGATATCTAAAGTTAAAAATTGATCTTTTGTAGTTGAAAATTCAACTCTTTGGTTTGAAAATTAACATATTTAGATGAAAATTCGTTATTTCGGTAGGAAATTAGTCCTCTCGTTCGAAAATTCATCTTTTTGATTGAGAACAAAACTATTAAGTTGCACATTCCGTTTTTTTTTTTTTTTGGTAAAAATTAAATTCTCTGACTGAAAATTTAACTATCCCGCTTTTGGTGGAACACTGAAATTTTGAATTAAAAAGGGATATTTTTGGGTTGAAAATCCAATTATTTGTTTCAAACATCGTCTTTTTTATATAAAATTAATCTTCTTGGTTGAAAATACATCTGTTTGCTAGAAAGTTCAACTATGTATGTGTAATCAAATGCATCTTTTTTAGTAAAATTTCAATTAATTTGTTGAATCTTAATTGTTTGTTGTTGAATATTAATTCTTTTAACTAAAAAAGAATTATCCTGTTTCTGGTTTTATATATTTATATTTTTAATACAAAATTGATCTTTTTTAGTTGAAAACTTCACTATTTGTTTGAAAACTGATCTTTTTGATAAGGGTTCAACTATTTTGTTAAAAATTGATTAAAAATTCAAGTGCACAATTTCAGGATAAAAAATTATATTTTTAATTAAAAATTAATTTTTTCATTTGAAAATTTCTTTTTCTGGTAGCAAATTATTTTTCTTTGTTAAAATCCTATCTTGTTTATTCAGGATCGAACTATTTTCTTGATTTTTTTTTGTTTGTTAAAAATTAATGTCTAAGGAAAATTTTAATTATATCATTGTTGGTTGAAAACTAATCGTTTTTTTTCATAGAGAATTAATGTTATAAGTAAAAAATTAATCTTTCTTTTAATATTCTCAGCATAGATGTCCAAATTCGATTATTTTGTCTTACATTGGAAAAAATGTCTTGCATAATTTACTATAAAAGAATTTTAATCGCTGAGAGATTCTGCTAAATAATGTGTAGAACCTGCCTGATTTTAAGTGAATTCTATTTTATTTTAAATACTTTTGTTAATATTGTTCTCGGATTGAAAATTAATTAAGTTGAAAATTCTATTATTTGTTTCAAACAATTTTTTAAAATAGAAAATTAATCTTTGTGTTTGAAATATCATATTTTTTGTTAAAACTTTTACTATTTGGTGTCAAGTTCATCTCTTTTAATTAAAATTTGAAATAATCTTGAAAAATTTCATTGTTTTGATGGAATATTAACTTTTATAAACTACAAACTGAATTATTCTATTTTTGTTCAAAATTGAATTTTTTTTGTTGGAACATTATCTTTTTAGTTAAAAATTATTTTATGGGTGAAAAATTAATCTGTTTTTTATTATTCTTAACATAGATGCTCAAATTCGACGTTTTTTGTCTCAGATCGGAAAAAAACGTCTTGCGTAATTTATTACAAAAGAATTTTAATCGCTGAGAGATTCTGCTAAATAATGTGTAGAAACTGCCTGGTTATAAGTAAATTCTATTTTATTTTAAAATCTTTTTATAATATTGTTCTTGCGTTAGAAAATTAATTTAGTTGATAATTCTATTATTTGTTTTTAGAAATTTTTGTTTAATTAAAAATTCATCCTTTTTGTCAAAACTTTTACTATTTTGTGTCAAGTTCATCTGTTTTAATTAAAATTTTTGATAACCTGTAGAATATTTCATTTTTTGAATTGAATATTAACTTTTATAAACTAAAAACTGAATTATTCTATTTTTGTTTAAAATGTGATATTTTAAATTGAAACTTCATTCTTTTTGTTAAAAATTATTTTATGGTTAAATAATTAATCTGTTTCTTATTATTTTTAACAGAGATGTCCAAATTACATTTTTTTTGTCTTATATCAGAAAAAACGTCTTGCATCATTTACCTTGAAAAAATGTTAATCGCTGAAAGATTCTGCTATATAATGTCTAAAACCTGCCTGAATTTAAGTGAATTCTATCGTTTTTTGAATACTTTATATATTATTGTACATGGATTGAAAATTAATGTTTTGGTTAAAATTTTAAATAACCTGTAGAAAGTTTCATTTTTTTATTGAATATTAAGTTTTATATACTAAAAACTGAATTATTTTATTTTTGTTCAAAATTTGATATTTTTTATTGAAACTTGAATTTTTTTAGTTAAAAATGGAATTATTTGTTTGAAAATTCCCGTATTTCGTTGAAAAGTTGTGTTTTTTGTTAGAAATATAAACATGAAGACCCGATACATCCATAAACCTGAACATAATTCAATCAATTCCACATTTCTTAAGCCATATATTGTTTATAAGCACATAAAACATTGGAAGCCTATACATTTTATACAGCTGTTTTGTTGTGAAGGTCAAGTGCAAGCCCAGTGGGCACAAAATTTGGCGACGGCTTTAAGACATCGTTACGACATCGTTACGACAACTTTAAGACATCCTATGTCCATGTCGTTTCGCTCTCTTTACGATGTGATAAAGACATCGTCAGGTCATGCGACTTATTTACGATATTGTAAAGACACCTTAACGACATGGACGCAGGATGTCGTAAAGTTATAGTAAAGATTTCGTAACGATGTCGTAATGACGTCGTCAAACTTTGTGCCCACTGGGAGGAGTTTAATGGTACTTTTCTGATATTGAGTGAAGTTAGTGTATTTTTAGTTATAAGTTAATGTTTTAGTTATTATTTTCATTCAATATAAACATTAAGTATTATTCCTGTGGTGCATGGAATTTGTTATAAAATTTCATTGCTAATAAAAAATACGGTAGCAACTTATTGAGATTTTGAGGTTAATATTACATTTTGCAATTCCAAAGCGAACTGCTCGCAGTAAACAAATTTATCAAAAAGACGTAAGATGAAAACATAAAGTGGCCAAAATTATCTCAATCTGCGACCAGCAGTTCGCTTTTGTATTTTAAAATTAATTCCTAACCACAAAATTTCAAAAGTGGTTTTCGCATTTTTCACCAGCAATGGACTTTAATAACAAATTCCATGCTTCATAGAAATATTACTTAATGTTAATGTTTATATTAATAACAAATAATAGATTAAAAATTAACTTATAATTAAAAATATACTAACCCTACCGATAGAAATCTCAGAGTATATGCTAAAGATTCTGAAGGCTCTGAGAAGCTCGGAGAAATTCTCCGCAGGCACTCCCGTAGATATATTTAATGGTCCAGATAGCTCGTTCAAATGCTTTGAAGGCTAGAATGTTCTTTCCAAACTTGAAATAAAAATACGATCATAAATAACAAGCAGATAGGCTTAAATTGAGATAAGAATTCGGTCATAAATAACAAGCAGATGCCCTGTATTGCGATTGCAGTGATACGGGTGGAAAGGTGGTGGTAAATGAGAAGCATTGATTAGTATTATTGACCTCGAAATTTGATTCGATTATTATTCTTAGCAGTGATCCAAAAATACTTGCGCATGCTTGAACTGTGCGTCGCTCATTGGCTCTAGTTCGCGTACGTATTTAAAAATCAAGTACAGTCGCGCACCGAAGCCAATGAACCTCACTCAAATCCAAGCAAGCGCAGGTCAAGCCAGCTCCGTTGGGATCATTTGACTTCAAGAAAACGCGTGTAACGTTCCATTACTGTCTAACTCACGGTGACTCACGAGTGTCCCTTTCGCACGCGTGTAGCTATTAAAGAACGAGCAATCGTGACAATTTTTTCAATATTTTCCAACTCTGTCTAACCCATTTATAACTCGAGTCTCACGCATAAAGTTAAAATATTCGCAATCACTTAATATTTATTTTTTAAATACCTTTTTTGTCTCTCAACGACTACGTGAAAATAGTTAATATTGTGTGTGTGCTGGCGTGCGGAATTTCATATATTAATATGCTCCAATTCTAAAGTAAACAAGAATCAAATTGATCCTTTAAGTCAGTGACTGATGCTCTTCATACAATTGAAGCCCGAGTCATTTAAAAAAGCACCAATTGATCTAGTCCGGGCCACGGTCGGGCTCCCCGGTCAGCTCCCGGCCAGCTCCCGGCCATCCTCCATGGCTGGACGCTGGCCAGTGCAGCGTGACGATACTGGTCTCGACTTGAGTCGGGCTCCCCGGCCAGCTCCCGGCTTAAAGCCGGGCTCTCCAGCCGTAGAATGGCCAGCCCCCGACTTAAACTTCCACCCGGGAGGGCGTATGACTGGCACCTGTAGCGTTATATTCGTGTTAAGGTTACATACACATAGAAAAGCGTTACGTTGGGTTGGGTGCTGCCAAAATTGTGAGAAAAGGAGTTACGTTTTTTTATAAATGACACCAGCGTCACTATTTTGAAATTAAAATTTGTGTTTCAAGAAAGTTCAGGAATAATCTATTTTAAATCTCATGGGCTCAACTCTCTGAATCTAAAGTAATTTGTGTCCCGAATTTAGATTAGAAAAAATTTTCATTAAAATAATTACTTAAAAATAATGATTAGTAATTTTTTTTACTGAAGTTGAAAAATTTTCACTTGTCACTAATCTAGATGTTTTAATTTGGAAGTTGGGCTATAATTACGATAAAGTTTCCGGCCGGATGTTATTATAATACTATAATATTTTTCAAAATTTCCCGCGGATATTGATTTTGGATAATTTTTTGTCAATAATTATAGATCGATGCTGATTCGGGTTATATTTCTAATTTTACTTGTGATTAGAGTTTTAGATATTTTGTGTCTGTTAAACCTTGGCTAGAATACATAATTACTTATTTCATAGTTTAAATTTTAAATTATCTACTTTTAACTATTTGGATGAAAATAATAACAAAGACACACAAAAAAAAGTGTCGTGATCTGGGGAAGCGACATGTGTTTTCCTATGAATTTTGACGCTGTGAATCCGAATCCGGCGTCAGAATTTGCCTTGCACGTCAGCGTTTCACGATAACCGTAAAAAATCCAAAAAATTAGTATTTCCTGTTCTGGAGATGATGCATGTCAATTTCTATGTTTTTCGATGCTCTGAATGTGAATTAGCTCTCCGTTTTGATTCCTAACCTTGTCCTTGAACACTAACCTAAAAAAAAACTCATTAAAATAATATAAAATTGTGATATACTGCCTTGAAGGCTGATCTTTTCTTTGGAAAGCCTATATCAGCGGAGTCTCATTCTTACAATTGACGTGACCTAAATTCAACTCAGCTAACCTTACCTAAACTCGCCTAACCTAATCTAACTTGGCCTTCTATAACCCTTATCTTCCATCGCTGATTCTGCTATTCCGTCAAAAAGGTAAACGTTAACACAGAAAGCATTGCTAGCAATGTCGGGAAATTCAAATTAACATTCAAAATTTGATATTACGGTCATCATTTGTGAAACTTACTTGGTAACTTGTGTCTTAAAATTTTTCATATTTCACTGTTACTTCGAGGAGATCTTCCATTTTTTAAGTTGCTTCTTCAGCCATCACAATAAGGACACGTGCTAACAATATTTCCATTCTGAAGCTGTCCATGTTCTTAGCCTTGCAGTTCACTACCTGAGGTTTAAAATTTATTTTTTTCATGTTCTGATTAAATCTAAGCTGACGAGATGTTATAGAAATTGACTAAATGTCTTTAGCCTGATTGCTTTTCACTATACGGAAAATATGTATATGTAAAAAAGTCACGAACTAGTAGCTAGTTCGTCTTTATGTGGTCCGCACACACTCTCACCCACCCACTCGGAGCGTATGTGCACGCGTGTGTGTGGTTTGAATTCGTCAGATGAGTGGCTAGAATTTCTATTATACCTACATTATTCAGTCTCGATGGTTGCGCGTGTTTACGCACTCATGGTTTATGTTTAGAAACTGTCAAGTTCGAGGTTTCAAAGTCTTAGAGTATATCGTGTCCTTTTCTCTTCGAAGGATCGATGTGAAGGGTTTCGCTTTCGTTTCTTCCCCTTTACAACAGTTTCCCTTTTCAGCATACAAGAAAAATCAGCCATCATGACTTCATCCCATCTACCCTGATACCGTTGTTCCGTGCCTTTTATATCTTGATGGAACCGTTCGTCTTGTCATCACGTTGCCCATCGTCACCACGTGGAGGTGCCCTGGTTACAGACACAAGCGAAAAATGCGAAAAAGTTTGGTGATATCAATGTATTCACCCATTCTTTTAGAAATCGTAAAATACAGACTATAAAACAGGAAAGTTCATGTTAATTTCCTTGTAAAGGCATTGTTTATCGTGTTAAAATTTACCTTTTGGACGGAATAGTAGAATCTGCGAGGGAAGATAAGGGTTATATAAGTCAGAGTAGGTTAGGTTAGGTGAGTTTAGGTTAGGTTAGGTAAGTTCAGTTAGGTCACGTCAATTGTAAGAATGAGACTCCATTGATATAGGCTTCCAAAAAAAAATCAGCCTTCAAGGTAGTATATTACAATTTTATATAATTTTATTGAGTTTTTTTTAGGTTAGTGTTCAAGGGCAACGTGTGGGATGAATTCTGACATCTAATTCGCATTTAGTGCGTCGAAAAACATAAGAATTGATATGCCTCATCTCCAGAAAAAGAGAAACTAATTTTTTCGAGTTTTTTAGGTTAGGGTGAAACACTGACGTGTAGGCAAATTCTGACATCGGATTCGGATTCAGCACGTCAAAATCCATAGGAAAATACTCGTATATGTCGCGTCCCCAGATTACGACATTTTTTTGTGTGTGGCTGTGTAATGATTAGTTATTATAATTATAAGAATTGTTTTTTAAATCCTTGTATTTTTGACTTTCCGCGATTAGTAAAACATCGCAAGTCTATTTTCTAATGGAAATTGTTTAAAAAAATCCATTTTTTATTGCAAAATATAAAAAAGCACATTATTTTGACTTTTGTATCTTTTTAGTTAATAATTGCTCTTGTTTTATTAAAATAAAGAAAAAAGTTGTTATCTATAAGGAATAAATATTGCGTTTAATATTTAAAGCAAGTCTATCCATTATAATTAATATTTTAGTTTTAGGATTAAAAATTTAATTTTTCAGAATTGGGAGCTTGCTTATTAAATTGAGTGGACACGATAAATCAGTACAGCGTAAGTTCAAGTTGTCTCCTATGCACTCCGTTTTTTGCTCTTTCTTTTTGCTAATCTCTTTCGTTCTCTAATCCCGCTTTCGCAGAGCGACTCCGCCACTTTTCTTATTATGAAGAGCTAAATTTTACGAGGCAGCGGGCACTCTCATCAGCAGCTGTCGCCTCTACTTGTTGAATCGACGTAACCCTTCTTATTCTGCATATGCTTACCCTCCCCCCCTTTCTTACTCACCCTGTTGAGTACTTCCTTAACATTTTGCAGGAAATCTATGTATTACGTGAAATAATACTTTCTGCCTTCAAATTCTGCATCTTCTTTGCAATGCATACCGACATCGTCAAATTTTTAGGAGTTCGTGTTCATGCTCATACTAATAATTCTGCGGAACAAACTTAAAATATACATTAGACCAATCTCACTCGAATTGAGATAATCGAGAAAAAATGTTGCCCAAAGAACTTTAATATCGGATGAAATTTCCAATAATCTAGATATACTATTTAGGTACAAAAATGTGCTGTTTCATATTTTGAATTAAAAAATTATTTTATAACTATTTCTATTGTTTGGTGTAAGGCGGCTCTGCGTGTCCAACGACTATTTCTAACTTGCCCGCAAACGATTGCCGCTAGTAAATAGCCGAATCTAGTGGGGGATTTTCCCTTTAGTCCGGGAGCTGGGTATGTTCCCGTATGCATTCAAGAGGCAAAAGGTAAAAACTAGTTAATATTATGTATTTTGACCCGCTGAATCCATTGGTACCGGTTAATTTTACGAGAAGTGGATAGGTTTTGTTTAAAACGCAATTGTTTAAACAAATAGGAAAAAATGGTTTTTCTTTATGGGACAAATTTTTTT
>NC_046661.1:116790832-116794543 GCF_010883055.1 Belonocnema kinseyi | reverse complement strand
AACTAGGCTTCTGACTGGTTAATCCAATGTCGCGTACAATGAATAGGTAGAGGAGCTTTCAAAGAACAAGTTGCTTCTTCAATTTTCGAAAAATATTCAATAGGTCAAGATTAATCGATACTCAAAGTTTGCAAAAAACGTCAAATTTTGAACTTTGAAAATTTATAACTTTGTAAATATGCATTTAACAAAAAAGTTGCAAGAGAACTTTTATGCTTAGAATTGTCCATATTTACTAAAAAAAAATTTGTCCCATAAAGGAAAACCATTTTTTCCTATTTGTTTAAACAATTGCGTTTTAAACAAAACTTATCCACTTCTCGTAAAATTAACCGGTACCATTGGATTTAGCGGGTCAAAATACATAAGATTAACTAGTTTTTACCTTTTGCCTCTTGAATGCATACGGGAACATACCCAGCTCCCGGACTACTTGGATTACCGATCCATGCTCGAAATATTTTACAAGTGTTACAGAAGAAAAGGTGTGGTAAGTCCGATGTGGATTAATTACAGAAAGATCATGTGCGCATCCGCTATTTAGCTTGAGATAGATCACGGGAAAAAGTTTAAGAGTAAACAAAAAAGTTTTTGTGCACTTGTTGACCTGGACAAATCATTTGATAAGGTGGATAGAATTAGGCTTTGGGAAGTTCTGAAATAGTATCACTGTTCAAAATGCTTGCAATTTTAACATATATATTTAATATACATTTGTATATTAAATTTAAAACCTCAGTATACGAAATCACCATTAAGAGACTATGTATATTAAATTTCATATATCGCATATTCATAATTTATTATAGAAAATACAGATATTTTCACTTTACACGAATTAAAAACAGTTTTCTTAGCAATTATCAATTATAAATAAGAAAACATGATGTTTTTTTCTAAATAAACAGAAATGTTTGCTTGTTTTAAAATGGAAAATTGCAAATAAGAAAATGAATAAGAAACCTAAACCTCAAGCATCTATGCTCACGTTAAAATTTTAACATTCGCAGCGAATTTTAGAAAAAATGTCCATGGATGGTTGGGGAAAAATCCAGGCTTTACACAATGTCTCAAAATAGGCCTGCCCATCTTATCGGATCACTTAATTTCATTACAAAAATGCGTGCCTGACTGATCCTATATACATAATATAAAAATGTTATATCTCGTATAAGTTTTCACTTTTTACATATCGAAATCCCCTCCTCCACAGGAGAGCATTAGACATCCCTGAGCTCTTGCCTCACATAGCCTTAAAATTACCCCAACTTTCAATAAGTATCCAGCTAAATACGCAGAATATTAAACTCTATGGGTCCCTATAAAATCCACACTGTGTCGAACATAAATCTTATTTTCATAAGTTTTAAGAAATTAACGGCGAGTTCATTTTTAAAAACTACACGCAGAAAAATGAAAGTAAAACATCGGGTATCAACTTCTGTACGCAATTAAAGATATTATAGTTTGTCGAAGGCATAACCCCTCTAGCGCATTATACAGAGTGCAATTCAGAACAGGAATCAGTCCTATAATCGCAAATGTTCAGAATAATAATCAACCCAAAAGAATTTACACGGACAAAGAGTCAGATGTTAGATGAGCTTTCCATGACAAACCATTCTGAGTATTTATCAGCAAAATTCTGGTGGGATCTTGCAGAAAAAAATCCCAAAATGTGGATTCCCATGAATCTCGTAAAGCCTTTTCGTCACATCTGCTTGGACCCACTCCCGCGCAGAAATTGCCCAACTTATTCTCGAGTTCCGATCTGGACCCGATCGGAATTTCCACATGTGGCCCCAAGGGGGCGGATGATGTTGCACGCGTCAGAACCACGTCGGGTCGGGTTAGGTTAGACAAGATTAAGTCCCTTTTTTTGTTATCGCCGTGATATTGTTTTTCTTTCATATAACTTAAAATGCCAAAAGCAAATAGTAGATTGCGAGTTCGGAATCACAGAATTGTTAGTGAGATTTCTTATATCCGCCTTGAAGGCAAAGGTAAGCTTTAATTCGCTAGAATCAACATTACAATTCATTTTTAACTTCTGAAGATTTCCAGCAATGTATTCGAGAAAGCGTCGTCATTTTGAGCGCATTTACTATTTATGTGAATAAAAAAAAGTTTTCCAGCCTTTTAGAATTTTATATTTTGTTGCTGATATTCTGAAAATAGATACTATCTAATACCAAATGTATGAATTTCCGGATTAGTAACATTATAAATTAAATGCTTTTTATATTTTCTCGAACATAGCCTCACTTTTTAAATCTCACTCCACGTACCCCATGTGCATTAGACAAGCAAAAATCATTCCAAAAGAATATTAAGAAGATTAAAAAATATTTATAATTAAAATTCATTTGTGTGTGTAATAGCTCTAAATTTGAACATTGTTTGTTAAAGCATAATAGTTCTCTTCAAAATGCAAACTCTTATCGATAAATTCAAGCAATACAAACAGATAATGTAATGTAGTATATTGAAAATGAGATATAATGTATAATGATATATAATGTAGTATATTGAAAAATTCAAGTTTTGTAAAATGCAAAGTTGAAAAAATATTATTATAAAAGTTTTGAAATTTTACTAATTATAGAAATAAAAAATTAAAGGGGCCATAGCTAGGCCAGATCGGGTCCACATTTTGGATGCCCAGATCTGGGCCCGGTCGGGTAGGGCGTTTCATTTACGGTCTGGCGCTAGACAGATTACCCTATTGGGCCCACATGTTTCCCGATCGGGGCCCGACCGGCGCCACACTAAAATTTCTGCACGGGCTTCAATGATTTTACGAGTTAATGCTGCAAAGTTTACCTTATAATTCATATTGAATAATATTGCATTAAGAAAAGTTTAATAAAGAAACTAAAAGCAACGATTTTTAACAATTCAAGAAGCTTTGACTTTGAAACATTCAATTTAGTTTTTAAATTGTTCCATTTTCGAAATTTTTATCTGAAATGATTTGATTTACATACTTTCAATTTAAAAAAAAAACTCTTAAATTGTGAACTCTTTCAATTTATTTATGAGCAATTATGTTTATTACTATGACTATTTATTAATTACAGTGAAACCCTTCAAAGGCCCTTTCTTCTATAGCCCTTCTGAGAATTAATGCCGCTCCGCAGGTAGGTGTAACAGGAGCTGTGCGGGGTGCGCGGAGTCTGCTGTTTTCACTCAGGCGAGCACTCAGGGGGGAACAAACAAAAGCAGAACCCGCTATAATAAGTTAGTTCCCATCCACCGTCAGCCCCAAAATCGACACTATAGAAGAGTTTCACTATATTTAGTAGTATTAATGTTGAAAAAATGTATTTTTGAACAATTATCGGCAATTACTTAGATGAAATATTTTAAATAAAATACTGTTCATTTTAAGTTCTGTCAAGTTATACCAGAAAAAGGGTTCTCCGGGTTCAGCCTTAAGAATCAACACATTTCAACCTTTCAACGCTGGACCTGTGGATTGTGGAGACCCCTGGCTTATACCATTTTGAATTTAATAAATTTTATTTGCTTGCTTATACTGATGTAACAAAATATTCATGCCTTATGTGTTTGTTTAAAGTTACATATTTAATAGAATTACGAGGGTAGTTTAGAATGACCAACATATGGCGCGCGAATCGCTCCAAATCATCTGTTTTCAGTCAGCACCACTCCCGACTAGATATATGGTGCAGTCACAGTCCACATCTT
>NC_046661.1:116779075-116790732 GCF_010883055.1 Belonocnema kinseyi | reverse complement strand
GAGCTCCAAGGAGATTATGTTGAAAAATAAAAAAAAATTTACCCAAAAAAAATTGTTTTTATACTTCATTCTAAGGACTTATTGAACTACCCTCGTATCTGGCTTCATATGTTATGCTTGGTTACATCGGACCCCTATAACTATATTATAGCCTCTTGCTATTAAGATTGGCGGTCAGGTATGCGAGTGTGAAATGAGAAGGGCAGGACATCGGTGGCACACTTCAATTGCCGCGCCGGTACTGACTTACAGGCCATCCGCGAGATCCGCGAGCAACAAGGCAACGACACACTTTAGCGAATATAGTCAGTTCGCCACTCCTACTATCTCATTGGGCGGGCGATTCTCAGTTGGAGTTACTCACCTCTTCTTTTCTTCTTCTCACTTCACCCTCTTTTATTTTCCTTTGTCTATTTTGCCAATTCAGCAGGTGGCCACATGATATACGAGAATTTAGTCACAAAACATATAACCAAGTCTCTGGGTCAAGATCAATTGCTAGCTCAACTTACCATATACTTGCTCCAACTTCCTGAAATAATTGTTTTATGGCCACTCACTATATCTTTAATTTATTCGTTTTTTTTAAGGTTTAGAAGAAATGAATACTTTATTTTTGTTCAATTACAGATGCATTCAAGTAAAATTTGATCTTTTTTATATTTATATGCCATCTGTAAAATGAAACATTACAAAATAATTTAAAATCTTTCAAATTATTTGAAGGTATTTTAAAGTACTTGCCAATTTTTACAAAAGATTTCAAGGAATTTCTATAGATTTTAAAGAATTTTACGATAGTTTAGAGAATTTAGCTGAGCCAACCAGTGATATTATAAAAACTGAAACATCAGTAACAAGTAACGCATTTTCCATTTTCCATCGGCTTAAAGGCGGGCCCACGTTCACGAAGCCGGCCCAAACTTACCAGCCAGAGTTCGGCCATCATAACAAAATTATAACTACGAGCCGACGTTCCTCTCCGATTTTTAGCTCATTATACGCTGCTAAAATCGGGCTAATTATGGCTACCTAAGGTCGGCCCAACCACCACTTCTATTTCAGGACATCTAGCACTGCATATTGCGTCACTTTACGTCATTTTCCCTGTTATAATCTGCTTTTTTAATAAGGATTATAAAAATCTCACGAACATGATTTATCATCCCACAAGTTTATAAAATATAGCTTTACATCACTCTTTTCATCAGAAAAAACTGGGGTTTCCATTAGAACCCATTTTTGGCTCCAAAGGAGCTGCAACAAAAATCAACTCCCCTTGACTTAAGCTAATGTAAATAAGCTCTAAGTGATACCTTAGTTGGTGTTCTAAATGATCCCAATTGTAATTGAGCCTATTTATAAAGAACCTATTTTTCGTTTTGCCCACTCCAACGTTTTGTTTAATTATTAACATAATTTTTACCTTAAAGCACACATGTAATCGAACTCTGATGGACATAAATTAATGAAAATAATTAAATTACAAAACATTACCACAATTAAAATAGATATAATGACTTGATAAATATAATTTGCAGGTTCTGTTAAAAAACTTGTGAACATAAAGGCATGTTCACATGCAAAAAACTGTTCGTGTCAAGTAATCGGTCGATAACTATAAATCGATCACTAAATTACCAGCCCTACTTTGCAATTGTTTGGTTTGTGAATATGTCTCCATGTTTTTTTCAATAGCGCTCTAAACTCTCTAAAGAAACTCTTTTGGCTCCCTACAGGTATCTATTGGAGCTCAAGTTCCGAATGATACCGACTTTTATTCGAGCCGCAACTTTAGTGAACCCCCAGTTTTTTCCGTGAACTTTTTATCTCAAAAAGTGATAAATATTTACGAAAGATACGAATAATTTGGAATACCTGCTCTCTTAAACTGAATCAGTGAAATTTTCACTGGTTGAATTAGTATTCTGAATTATCACTAATGAACCAGGGATTTTTCGACTTTGACTGGGTGAACCAGGAACAGATATGAACCTTCAGTCGTTTCGTATGCGCGTGACGCCGTTCGGGCTTTTGCATTTCTTGAGTAAATACACCAAACTCTCGTTTTCAAGCAAGTGTCGGGGGTTGTCTTCAAGTGACCTTGGGCTGATTTCGGGGGAATAGAAACATAAACATTGAAGGCCGCCTGACTCGTGTCCAATTGGAATATATATCTATATATAAGAGGGTCATTTCAAAAGAAATGCACCATTTTTTTCAAACATACTTACATAACGTATTAGACCATAGGTCACTATAGTCCTTCTATGTAGTCTCTGTGCTTTTGAATGGTGGCATCCCAACGTTTAGGGAGGTTCTTAATTCCAGTCAAGTCACCTCCTTTATTTAACTGTAGCATGTTCCTCCAGAGACGAAAGTCTCTGTCTCTGTCTTCCGTGACGCTTGTTCCACAAGGCACTCTATCTGTCATAATGGCACCACGGCGATCATATGCGGAAATCATGATTTGCTTAAGTGTCGATTGTGCTTCTCGAAATTTTTTAGGCCGTGGTGAAGACGGCCCTTTCCACTCGCTTGATTGTTTTTTTACCTCAGGTTCGAAATCCCTAACCCGTGTTTCATCCATATTCACAATCCGCAAGAGGAATCCACCCCCTTCAGCTAGAAATCTTTGCTTCAGCGATGTTGCAATGTCCACGCGAGTCTGTACCTCGCGCGTCACAGTACCCGAGGTACATGCATAAGCCATCTTTCACACCCGTTGTTTCAAGAAACTATGCACGAACAAATGAATCAAAGCACATGTCAACTCCTCACAATTTTTTCTATTACTGATGTAAATATAATATACATTGCTTCATTCAGTTCACGGCGTTGCCACATTATGCATTTCTTTTGAAACGACCCTCGCATAATGTCGTAACCACTCTCGTTCTACTCCTCTGAAAAACTGCTGGAGCCAGCAGCTCTAGAAAGGCCGATAACGGGGTGACTGAAAGCGAGAGTTTGGTGTAGTTCTATTACATACCTAGGCCAGTAAAATACGAAATGTCTCAGATCACATGTAAGTCACATGTGATCTGAGGCTTTCTTTTTTACTGGCCGAGGTGTGTATACTATTTTGTTGCTCGATAGCGTCGGAAAGCGGCAACTTCGTTTCGCGCAGCGGCCGGGAAATTGCTCTTTCCGGCCGAAGGGCATACAAATAACTTTCTTGTGTACAAGTGTTCGTTTTAGGAATATTTAAGCCCGCTTGCAATAATCAATTTGAGTTTGACTTTGAGCGACGCGACACATTGACGTAATGACGCATATTCCCATAGGCTAGGCGCAATATATTATATCCTATTGATATAGTATATAGCAGTCCAGCCTTCAGTTAGTGTTGTAAGAGTAGAGCGCGTTTTAAAAAAGATAATTTTGCAATGGTTAATACACAAGTGATTAATGAGAGTCACATCTAATCATTTGACGGACAACACATAATCTTTAAGTGGCCTAAACTAAAGGACATGTTCGTTAGCCAGCCATTTGGATAAAAACGCGAAAAGTCAGGACTTTTTGAAAATTGTTTAGACTTTTTAAAATGAATCTGTTATATCATCAGCGAAATTTTATCTTACCGACAGTAGACAATTCTCCAAATCATGAAGGCGGAAAATCCACAAGATCGATCAAGTTAAGCATCTTCAATAACAGAAAATGCTTAACGTCTTAAACAGACTAGTTTGAAAATAATATTTTCAAATTGAAATTAAAATTATTTCTTGAAAAAAAGATCCTACTCCTTCTTCACTCCATTGGGAATCGAGCCACAAAACTTCTGATTTCCAGTCAGGTGCTTTTCCAATTAAGCTATCAAAGGGATCAGAATAAGAACTCTTAATTCAAGAAAATTCTGCTTAAGATGTTAAGCATTTTCTGTTATCCAAGATTCTTAACTTGATACTTGTACCATTAACACCTGGCTAAAAATAGCGTTATTTTCTTGAATTAAGAGTTCTTATTTTGATCCCTCTGATAGCTTAATTGGAAAAAGCACCTGACCGGAAATCAGAACTTTTGTGGCTCGATTCCCAATTGAGTGAAAAAGGAGTAGGATCTTTTTTTCAAGAAATAATTTTAATTTTAATCAGACTCTTTTTTCTTAATATAAAAATTCTATGTACAGATATTAGTACTACTCAAAAGAACGAACAATTTTTCTTAATGACTTTTTTTGATGACAAAAATTACCGGGGTTATAACATTTTCTAAAAAAAAAAGACGAATATTTTAAGCCAAACAACGCCGATATGAAAAAATGCAAAGAAAGAGACATGTTGCATTTTAAGCAACTTACACAATTATTCGAATAACTTTTAGAATTTTTCTGGAAAACAGAAAATTCAAAGTTTGATTGCACAAGAAATGATGAAAAATAAAGAATTCAATTTTGCGTTCAAAAAATGCAACATGCAAAAAAAAATCAAACAAAAGTTGTTCGAACAAAAAAGAGCTACAAATTTTTATCGCATAATTTTTTGATAAGATGCGTACTTTTGTTTTATTCTTTAAAAAAACATTTTAAAAAAATAAAATAAAATTTGTGGACAAACGATACGGCCCATAAAAACATGAATGGAAAAAAATCAAAAAAATATCTACAAATTAACTATATACTCTTAGCTAAAGCGTAGGCTTTGGACCCACTCCGTCGGCTTGCGGGTTCCAATCCTGCCTCGCACTCCGGAAGTGCCTCGGCGGCCCATGAGGTGAATAGTAGCCTAGCAAGGGAGTTGTTCATCTCCAGAGAGATTAATTGTTTGGAAAAAGAACACAAACAAATCTGCTCAGAACCACCTTATGCTAAGACGCGTAGTTTTAGTTTGAATTGTACCAAATAACATTGAAGATATGGAAATTAAATTTATGCAAAAACGACGCAAATTGCTACGAAATATATAAAAACATGTTTTTTCTTTAATAGCATGCGCAATTTTTTAAATTATAAAAATAAGACAATGAAAATACTTTTGTTTCAATACCAATGCAAATGAATTGTAATAATATAAATTTATTGAAATTGTATGTATTTGTACTTTGTTTTGCAATATCAGAATTAGTACCCTAGTCCGAGGTGCAGAAATACATTCGAGATGATAGAGTTAAACATAATGTGAAAATTTAAAATTTTGGGCAAAATCGAGTGGGAAGCATGAGATGCGTGATGAGAATGTATTCGTTAAAGCCGACGGAGCTTTAACGAAAGAGAATTCACAATCAGCAAATTACAGTTGTCGTTGTTTTGAACTTAAATTTTAAAAGGTCTGCGCACAAAGGTGTGAGAACTACAAAGACCGAGCGCGATTTAAATACATTTTCGAGCGCGAACCAGCAGTCGCGCGTCCTAAGCTCATTGTAACTTGCGAGCCGCGCGTACAGTGCGCAATGAGAATGTGCTCGCACGATGGGCAGGTTTTTTTTCGCAACTTTGTATACACATCTCATCAGCCGTTTGAATTTAATATTCTTATTCTCAACTAAATACAGTACCCAAAAAGAAAGTCCCCATATATTTTTTAGTGGTAAAATAAATTTAAAAAATCGTAAATTAAGGAATATTATTTTAAAAAGACAAGTAGACAATATTAATCAAATTTAAAGAAAACTGGAGGCATATTTTACTCACTGTACAGAGAAAACTGTTTTGCACTATATGAAAATCGTTCGGACTCTCTAAACGTTGTCGAGTGAAATGTCAGTCAATTCGAGTGAAATATGACTCGAAGAAAAAGTGAAAAACCCGCTTCTCTGATTTGAGTGAAACTCCACTTTTCGTTCGAGTGCATTTTCTACTCAACTCCTTCGAGTGAATTCTGACTCGAAGAAGAGCCAGATGGCACTTGATTCCGGGTCAAGCGATTCAATTGATGTTCGAGTGAACTTATTCAGTCGAGTCATTCTAGAAATTTAGCTAACTCGAAGAAGAGCGAGGTATTGCTCGAAGCGAGAGAAATAATTCTATCGATGTTCGAACTGGAGATGCCATAAGCAAATGAAATAATTAGTAGAACAATAAGGGATTCCTTCGTTAAAAAAAGACATGTTGGCTCTGAAAAGGGTCCATTGATGAATCAGAACTTAAGAATTAAGGACGCTCTCTTCGAATACGGAGAGCCAACTGGATGCCCTTAGACCTGATATGGAAGTGATGCTTCCTGGAGTACCACAACCTCGAGGAATCCTGTTACTGACTCTTCTAAGTCACTAATTATAACTAAACATCACTTAAAAAAATAATAAAACTAATAACTATTAAGGCCATGTGATGAGTGGGTCACGTGAACAGATTCCTACTTTACCGCTACCCTTTTTATTTCCCAACTTATATACACACGAAACGTCACATCGAGTTGAAAATTTGAGATACTGTACAAGAAAAACTAAGAATAGTGGGTCCAACCTTTCTTATTGCTTTTTATTTATTATCCCAAATTTTAAGCTCGATGTGGCGCTTCGTGTGAAAAACAGGTGGGAAATAAGAAAGGTGGCGGTAAGGTAGGAATCTGGTCACGTAACACACTCGCCACGTGGCCTTAATCACTAATAACTTTTAATCACATTAATAGCTTTTAATCTATTACTTATAACTTCTTAATCACTTTTACACTTTTCGACGCTTTCATGAAACTTTGACGAAGTAAGCGTCACGTCGAGTGTAAGCTGCTTACTCCAATTATGCTAATGGCGACGCCTTGAGCTACTGCGATTGCGTTAAGGTCGCGCGCTGGTTTGTCCACAGTCAGCGCGTAATTTAAAGTGGAAATTGAATACAATTATTTTTATTAAAATAAATAGTTATTATGAAATGCACAAGAATGCATATAAATTGTACAGCTTTTAATTTCAGACAGGAGATTTTTTTATAAAACATAGATTTCCTAAATAACAGTTTGTTTTCATTGAATTCCAACAACTAACTTATGTTTGACAAAGAAAATTTTAATAAATACAATTTCTATACATTCTTGCACATTTTATGATAATGATTAATTTACCTTCCCCCTCTCCCAACCCTCCCTTATTAACTGAAGTTTTTGGTGGGACTGACGTTAGAACTACAATCTCCACCATATGACGATTTGGTACTTTACTTTGACATGATTTCGACTCAGAAAATAAACTTATTGCATAAATGTGTTAGTTGGGCGTATAATCTAAACAATGAATAATACAAACTACAAAATAGCCTCGGAAAGGACTGGAACTTTTAATGACAAAAGGCATGCACACGGAAAATCTAAAGGTCATGTTTTAGGCGACGATTGGAGACTGGGTGTTTGGAATGCTAGGGGAGTAAATGATCTCAAGGCAAACGAATTGCGTGAAACTATGGACGTGAAGAAACTGGACATTTTATGTGTGTCTGAAACAAAGAAAAAGGGATGCGAAACCAAAGACATAAAAAACGGCGTGTTGAAAGGCGGATTTGAAATATGGTTAGGAGTAGACTGCGAATCACATGGTAAACAAGGAGTAGGTCTGATTTTGAATGAAAGAGCAAAACAGCATCTCGGAATCCATCGTTTCGTGTCTCCCAGACTGCTGTGGGCTAGAATGAAAGTAGGAATCACAAGACTATTTATTATAGCATGCTACGCGCTGGTTGATAGTGATCCTAAGTAAGTAAAAGACGCCTTCTGGGACACTTAAATAACGGAGACAAATTATTTGGTCTATGCTTAGAAAGGGGTCTGTTTATCACAAATACTTGGTTCAGGCATAAAATGATCCACATGTACACCTGGTCTAAAGGAAATAGCCGCAGTATAATCGACTTTGTTGTTGCGGATGAAAGACAAAGAGAATTAGTGAAAGATACAAGAGTCATGAGGGGTCCTAAATGCAATACTGATCATTGCCTTCTGATCTCAAAAATTAACTTAGGTCGGGGATGGAGAAAAAAGAGAACCAAGAAAGCAAAACAAACGCGAATCAAAATTGAGAACCTACAGAAACCGGATGTGCTGTCGGAAGAATGTCTGGTGATGCGTGGTGGAATGATGAAATTCAGGCTGCCCAAAAAGCAAAAAGAGAAGCGTACAAAAGAACTTTGAACATCGCAGGTCTTAGCTATGAGGAAAGAATTAGACGTAGAAATGATTATAGACGCGAAAACAGGATACTTAAACGATTAGTTAAAGAAAGTAAAGATACAATTAGAGCAGAAGAAGAGATAAAAATACAAAACGACTTTGAAGGAAGCAGGAAACTACTTTCTAAAAAAATGAAAGGAAACAAAAGTACAGAAATTGTCAACATGAGAAATAGAGGGGGGGGGGGGGAAATGGTATGATGCAGACGAAATACTAGAGGCTTTTAGAGACTATTTTAGGAGACAATTCGGAGATGAAGCTCTAGGATACCACAACTGCGATGTTGAACACGATGCGATGGAAAACTCAATTGAAAAAGTCTGTGTTATTGAGGTTAGGGATATAATTAAGAACTTGAAAAACCATAAGGCTGCTGGGGTAGACGGTATTAACGCTGAAATGCTTAAACACGGTGGCGCGTGCATACCACATAGACTGTGCGAATTGATAAATTTATGTTTCGAGATGGGAGACGTTCCAGACGATTGAAAAAAAGCGATTATCGTACCAATATACAAGAGAAATGGAGATAAAAGCGAGTGCAATAATTACAGAGGAATTAGCTTATTAAGCACCATAAGTAAAATATATTCAAAAATACTTATTCGCAGGGTAATGAAAATAACAGAAGTAAAGATTTGGGAAGTCCAAAGTTCGTTCATGCCAGGACGGTCATGTACGGATCAAATATTTAGCTTAAGGCAAATAACAGAAAAAAGTTTGAGAGTAGGAAAAAAAGTTTTCTGTGCATTTGTTGACCTAGCAAAAGCTTTTGACAAGGTAGATAGAAGTAAACTTTGGGAAATCCTGAAAGAGCATGGAGTCAATGGATGGATTCTACAAGCTATAAAAACTATATATACAGGTAGCAAAGCGAGTGTAAGAGTGAATGGGAAACTGAGTGACTGTTTCGATATTATTTAAAGAGTTAGACAAGGGTGCGGTATGTCTTCATGGTTATTTATATTATTTATGGACAAGTGTTTAAGAATGGCTCTCTTTGATGAAGAGGGTGTGAATCTCGAAACAGTAAGGGTACGTGGGCTAGCGTTCGCAGATGATAAGGTTGTTATGGCAGAGTCTATCGAAGACTTACAAAGAATGTTGAATAAACTAGATGGAAGCATGAAGAGCATGGGCCTCAAATTAACGCAAATGAAACAAAAACTATGGTGTTTGAAGGAAAGAGTGAGAAAACTCTATGCAATATTTTATTAAATGATGAGAGAATTGAACAAGTTCATAAGTTCGTATACCTTGGTAGCTTATTTACTAAGGACGGGAAGATGGATAAGGAATTAGATAGACGAATAAATGAAGGTAAGAAGGTTATTGGTAGAGCAGGTTCCCTTATCAGAAGTAAAAATATATCAAATAAAGCTAAAATGGCAATACATAATTCTATATTTGTACCGACTGTACTATACGGTAGCGAGACAGAAACACGAGAGCCTGCATGAAAAAATGCATGGACATAAAAGAAGCTAGAGAAGTATGCCAGGACAGAAAAGTATGGCGGCAAATAGTTAATAAAAAGAGTGTCAGTAAAGTGAATGACGCCTGAAACAAAAGACCCTGGCCACTAATGGACACAAGTGGGGAACCTTACATAACGACTTCTTGAGGTTCTTCGTTTGGGGTGATTGCTAGAGAGATTGATCAGCAACCTGGGTCGGAGCAGTGTTGCGGAAGGAACGTGTTATTTACTTAAATAGCACGAGAATTCTGGATCAATCTGAAAAATCTCTATCCCTTCCACAGACTACTCCTTTCCCCTACCGAGTGAGTCACGCCTACCCCGAAAGGGGAATTACATGATGGTGTAATAATAATAATAATAGTTACAAGATTACTGGCTTACTCAAGATCATACGTGCGACTGACTCCTTTGAGCAGGCGCACCGATAATTTTAAATGATTTATGTAAATGAAAAAAATAGATTTGTTTTAGTTTCTGCAAATTTTAACGGAGGCTTCTATGCGTACTTCAGAAAAAAAAGGATTCAAGTTAAAATTGTTAATTTAAACGTAGTTATTTAAAGTTTTACTTTTTGATTTCTCTTTCGGGAAAAGTTACCATTCTTATTTAATCTTAATGATCAAGACCTAATTTTAATCTTTGAGGAATTCTCCACAATTATATTTGGCTGGATTTTATTTTAAAAATAAATTTAAAGATCTGAAGTTATCATTGTTATAAAGAATGATATTTTATATTTTAATAATGAACGACTAAGCAGAATTGTAGATAATCCTTCAAAGATTAAAATATGTAGGCCTCGATCATTAGGATTAAATAAGAATTGTAACTTTTCCTAAAAGTTGGGTCGACAGTCAGTCAGTCTCTGATTGCAAGCGTCAGCAGTTTAGGTGAGCTCGACAGAAGTTTCTTATAAATAATAAAAGGTGGCCCAACTTTCCTGGCCGATCTTTGGTTGGCAAAGTCGGGCTAACTTTGGGACAACGGTTTTACTCTGGATTCCAAAGCCAATTCACACATGGGTTAATGGGTAACCACAGACATTACCTTAGTTTAGAAATTCGACTATCATGTACACACTTACCTAAAGTTGTAGGTTTTTAGCATTTTTATATTATTTTCAATTTATGTATAAGAAAAGACACATAAGCACATTGGAAATTGGATTTAATCACTCCGGATTTGAAGCGCGGAGCGCGGGAGAGGCTCCTCAGTCAAGCGTGACAAATGGCACGAGGGCCGCACTCTGCGCGCGTTAGTTGTATCAGGTTATGTCATCTGTCTAAATCGAACAGAAATTATCAACCCGCCTGTCTCTGGATTTACTTTTATGGCTACTGTAACCAGAGACGAAATTTATCCCCTAATTTGAAGTTGCAGCTTATTGTTAGAACCTACTTTGATGCTATTTAAACTTATAGCCCCTGCATTAAACTGTTCACTCCTAGAGAATGGGATATTAGAGCCTACTTTGATTCCATTTCAATCTGTAGGCTCTACTTTGAATCTTTTCGATGCTGAAGACTTCACATTCAAGAACCTACTTTGATGCTGTAATAGCTCTATGAAGCTACTTTGAATCTTTAGACCCTACATTTTTTAAACTCAAGATCCTACTCTGACGCTGTTTAACTTCCCCTTCAATAATAACCCTAATTTGAATTCATTAGCCTACAATGTTCGAATTTCTTGAAAATAAAGTAAAAATTATTTGTTACTTATGAGTTGATTAAAATCATTAATCTCCTTAATGACTGCATGCACACTCAATTAAAATAATATTTAATTCAAGATTCAACCTTATTTTCATTAATTACTTATGTATAAATAAATACTTATTGGCAATGCTCGATCACAGACAAATATTTTCTCTTAACTGAAAATGCTGAAAATTTGTATGAGAATATCATTCATTATGGAAAATTACTAAATATTGTCGATTAATAAGTCATTATAAACATTGTTATCAATAATGAATAAAAGTGTGTATATTCCACAGTCATGTAGGTGATTGAGAATCACAACAAATTATAAGCATAAAGTATTTTCTATCGCCAACAACAAATATTACAAAT
>NC_046661.1:116770168-116778975 GCF_010883055.1 Belonocnema kinseyi | reverse complement strand
TTAAATTTACTGATTGTTATCAAATTTTTATTAGAGTTTCACGGTTAATTTATTTGCAACATGATTTCGTAGAGAAAATAAATTTTTCCTTAGGAACTGTACAGCTTTTCTAATGGTTTGATCATATTTGTTCCTAAATAATAACAATGTAGAGCTTCTGAAACATCTTCTTCGAGAAATATTACTATTTACTTGTCTACCACTTGATTTTGGAGAAAAACTCATTTCTTTCCGTGAGAAAATGTTAAATGGATTAATTTTTTTATCATATTTGTTGGAGAATAAGAACAGCCAAATGTATTAAAAATAATTGACTACTTATTTCGAATAGTGATGCCGTCCGAGACGAGAAATACCGAGCCTGGCTCGATTTCGTCTCGTTTTCCCGGGCCTATTCCTCGGTTTGCCTTATCACATTCTGCCTCGTCCCGTCTCGCCCTTCCTCGTCCACGCTTAGGGTTTCCCGAGGAATGCGACAGATGTGCGCTAGCATTGCGACTCGAAAAAGAAAAATAAGAAGAATTATTGGATAAAAAGAGAGAGAGAGAGAGATCCGATTAAGTTCAGACATCGGAGTCCCACTGTAGGATTTTGAATCTCAACCTGTCAAGTCTTGACGTGGGATTAGTCAAAACTGTCTTTTTATGAATCTAATATTTATAAACGGAAGTGATTTTGTGTTAAATAACTTTTTTCCTATGTCCGGTTATAAAACAATAGGCTAAAGTGCGTGCTTCCTCACTTTAAGTTTTGACGTGCAGTGTTTTGGTGACAATATTAATTTTTCTGGATACCATTGGCTCCAACGGCTTAATTTGAGTGAGCGACTGAATATCTGGATTAAATGTTTAAGAGAAAGCCCTCCTTTAAAACGAGATGCTCAGTGGCCCGCAAACGTTTGAAGTACGTAAGCAGGTACAACATTAGTTTAACGCATAGCGATGAAGTTTCTTTCTAATTCCCGTTAAATATTCCGTTAACCCTTGTCTCCGCATTAGAAAAGATATTTTTTAAAATGCAGTAAAATCCACCTGAAGCGGTTTACACGCCCCTGTCTTTTTGCATCCGGAGCGGGCTATAATGAGTCAGTTCCCACCCACTTTCATATCCAAAATCGGCGCAATGGAAGAGTTTCACTGTATAATAATAGAATATATGAAAAAGAATGGTAAAAAGATAGATATATTTTTAAGCCATTTGAAGTTGAAGAAATTTACCACTAATATAATTTTTAATTTTTAAAACAAGAATTTCAACATTTTGTGGCCTGTTTTTTCTACGGTTCACAAATAAAATATGTATATTAATGTAAATAAAATTTTTTAATTCGGAAACGCATTAGAACTGACAATTTTCGTTTCGGGCCCCTTACAAAGTGTATATCTTAAACTTGGGCTTAGTCGGAATAAAATTTTAAAAAATGTAAGCGCAGAGTTTTGGAAAAATCGTGAATGTTGTTTTTGTTTATTAATCTGCATAAAGTTTCCAATTTTTTAAAATGTGTAATTTTTTATTTGATTTCATAAGGGAAAAATTAATTTTTTTATGGAGTTCCTAAAATTAAAATAAATACAGAAGCTCTAAAAATTATGAATATTTCTCGTTAACATATGAAAACTTTTTATGTTCAGAATGTACTTCCAAAAAAATTAAAAAGATCAAATACTGTAGATGGACGAGTTAATGTAAAGATTCAGTAACTTGTTACTTTTAGCGATCTGATCTTCTGAATTTTCTTGAATGCATATTTTGAACATAAGAAAGTTTTTCTAAGCTAAAAAAGTTATTTATAGAGTCCCTAGAATTTTTTTATTTTCAGGTAGATAGATTGTAGATACTTTGAAAGATTTGAAGAAATTCACAAAAGTATCGAAATATATTTAATTTTCAAGATATTTTAAAAAATTTCGAAAATCCTAAAAATACTTGCAAATTTTTTTAAAGATTCCAAATATCTCACATCGATTTTACATACTTCAAAAGATTTCAAGAAATTCAAAAAGATTTCAAACTATTTGAAGCATTGTAGAATAATTCCAAAGATTTTCATATTTTCAAATTAATACAACAGATTTCATAAAGATTTCACAAATATTTCAAAGAATTCATGAGGGGTTTGAAATATTTCTAAACGTTTTTCAAAGATTTAAAAAATTTCAAAAATCCCCAACAGATTTCACACAAATTTCAGGATCTAACATATAAACATATATTTTACATACTTTAATTATTTCGGCTGCATATTTTTTTTCCAATGTACACATATGTATGTTCCAAACGTTCTTGCGAATCAACATATATCATGATATCATATTTATGAGGATAAAACAAATTATCCGAAAATATATCATTGAAAAAGTCTAGTGGTATATTAACAAAAATGTTCTTTTGTCATGTGTATCCGTTTCGAGAAGAAAATGGTCTGTAAATATATATACATGAAATTAGCTCAATGATTTTCTAAAGATTTCGATTATTTTAAAAATATGAACAAATATTTATAAAACATTTGAAATATTTCCAAAGATTTCACAAAAATTATGATAATTCCCCAAAAGATATCACGAAGATTTGAGAGGTTTCGCAAAGATTTTTGATAGATATAAAAGATTTCAACAATTAAATTTTTTTGAATATTTTATAAAGATTTCAATTATTTCCCCAATAATTAAAAGATTTCAAATATTTCATAAAGATTTCGGATAGATTTAAATGATTTCCCAAAGGTTTAAATAATTCCAAATATATTTGCAAATATTTATAAACTATTTAAAATATTTCGGATAGATTAATAATATTTCACAGTCATAAATTATTTCCTAAAGATTTCAGGTAGTTTTTGTCCAAAACTCTTCTTCTTTGTGTTTAGCACAAATAGATTAAATAATGATCACAAAAAAAGCATTTTAATCTGGTAATTCTTTAAACATAAAATAGTTTATAAACCGAATGAAACAGTATTTCATATACAAATTTGAAATTTATTAATTTATTTCAAACAAAAAAGTGTCATTTCTACTATAAAAGAAGGCTTTTTAACAAAATACTTTAATTTTCAAAAAAATAATTAATCTTATAACATAATAGTTGAATATTTAACCTAAAAAGACAAATTCCCAACGATAAAGTGTCATAGTTTATATTTTAATAAAAAAAAATGAAATTAATACAAAAAAGAAAAGAATTTTGAAACTAAAAAGGCGAATTTTCCACAAATAAATATTTATCACTCAAAAAAATAAATTAAAATTTATCGAAATTATTGAACCTTCAAGCCAAAAATAAAACATTGGAACAAAATGCCATACTGATACATTGAAGCTAAATCTTTAAATAGTCGTAACATAGTCGTGCTCGATATCAAATCAATCAGTAATGGACAGAGAAGTATAATATTAAATAATATTTCTACTTTAAATACTCATTAAAGAACGCTATTTAGCATTAGCGCGTCAGAGTGAAAAAAGAAAGCTGCCTTGAGCTGTCCTATATGCTAGCGCACATCTGTCGCATTCCTCGGAAAAACCAAGGTGAGAAACGAGGAAGGACACCACGATAAAAGGAAGAAGGAGACGAGGCAAAGCGAGGCGAGCAAAATCGAGACAGCAGGTATGTCTCGTCCTGTTCGTTCTTGTGATTTCTCGCTGGGTGCAACAATAATCTCGAATTTTGGGAGGACGAGGGACTAGCTTATAAAACCAGTAATGTTGTTGTTAATATTAACTTACTTCCTGATGAATATTAGGTTGAATCTTGAACTAAATATTTTTAATTTTAGCTTAATTGGATTAATTATGATTCTGAACAAGTTTTTAAAATTCTTTGCTTAATAAAGAGATAAAAAGATATCGTTGAAATAGAAAAGTTTGACATTGTATTCGTTTAAGTTATAAATAATCCAGAATCAAATTTAAATATGTAGCCTCAAGTTCTTTTGAAGCGTATAACGTCGAATACTTCTAAAAAACAAAACAAATGTATGTTGAACTCTTTAAAAATGATTTCAAATTTTAACGATGCAGAAAGTTTAAAAAAAGTGTTTAAATAATTGTTTCGTATTTAAACAAATTTTCGACCTTAAAGTATTGGATAAGTTTTAATAATTTTAATCGAAGACATCCTAACGTGTTCCGTTGGCTGAGTCGTTAGGCGTTTGGTAAATACTCAGTGCGTGCGTGCGTCTCGGGTTCGTTTCTTGGTACTTGCGGATTTTGCAGTGCACTATCATTTGGCGTGTAATGATTAAAAAATACTATGAATAATATGTCTATACGATAATAGCGAATGTCCTTGATATTTATATCACAGATATAATTTTTCTGAAAAATAACAAATCTTATTTTTATTCATTCATATTGGTGTGAGATTATAACGAACCTGTTCTTATGCTACAAAACCCACGTGTAGTAGTTTGAGCTTTAAAATAGGGTCCAATTTGTCTTAAATAAAGACCCTAATTTGACGCTAAACGTGGAAAAACGGCCCATTGCGGACACTTCTAGCGTCAAAGTAGGGTCTAAATTACATTGAAATCGCTGCTTATTTAAAACCTACTTTACTGTTTTCAGCAACGAATAAGATAGGAGTTACGGATCCAAAGTTGGGCCTGTATTTGGACTCACGAAGCTATGCCCTAAACCGATATTCAATCCAAGTTTCAGTATATTGCATACAATCAAGTCGAGTCTAATGTTTCTGCAGTACGTTTGCCAATTTCTGCATACTGTGAGCCTCGAAAATGTTCATTTTTTCTAAAAATACATTTTTGTTAGCCTAAGTTTTTTTAGAACACTTTCTCAGTTCTCTTTAAAATATTCACTTATTCTTCAATATTAAACTAAAAACTGCCCATTTAAATAGTAGTAATTAATAATAGTAGTTGTGGACCTTTGTCTTTATTTATGCCCATTTTAAAGAAACTAAAAAGACACCACAATTAATAATATCAGTGACTAAAATCATTTAACCTGTAATAAATTAAATTAAGAATTCAGTTATTCACAAACGAAAAATCGCGAGAAGAGGCGTCATAAAGGCGAGAGTCACGGCGTCATGGCAGCAGCAGTGCGCATACGCATGTGGTATACATTTTTGTAAGAAAAATGTTAATTTTCGAATTTTTCAAAAATATGAGATACGTAAGAACTTTTAAAGGCATTTGGTTCAACAGTTGAAAAATATATTTTTTTGTTTGAAAAATTATATTTTAGTTTTGGTCATATTAATTTTTAAATGATTTTATGGGAAAATTTGTATTATATTTTATATTAATAAATTCATAAAATTATATTAATTTTGAAGGTTCAATTATGAAGAACTTTTTTTTTTATTTCCTAAAGTGTTTTTTCTGGGGTTTTCTTACATGATTTTATTAAAATCCCGTCGAGGATTCGAGGGGAATCCAAACGTGAACAGACAAGACCGCATAAATAATTTCTGTTGGATTTGGATACATGATGCAACCTGATGTAATTAACGCACTAAGAGAGTGGCCTTCGAGCTGTTTGTCACGCTTGACTGAGCACATCCTCTCTTTCGGCCCGCGACTCTCCTCATCATGAAACTGCGAAGGTCATCAGTTCTAAGAACGGCGTGAACCGAGGGGTCTTACATCGGGAGTTGATTGTAGTATAAAATTTAATGTATACTCATCTAACTCCCTAAAGTTTTTTTTCTAAAAACAGTGCAGTACTTTCTTGTGAAAAATAGAAAATGTAGTGTTTGGCCTTTGAATATTCTATTGTTTATACACAATTATTACTAATATAACAAAATACACTTAGAATATAATTTGAGAAAACATGAAACTTTTTTTAATAAAACTCAAAAACGAGCAGAAAGCATTGAAAAGATTATTAAATTTAGCTTCCCTAGCAATTCATTGCTATTTATTGAATTACACAAGGCTATTTGTAAGCAACTTCTAACAGTGTTACTAAATCGGGGTTCTGGTTTAGTACTTAATACTATTAAGCACAATAGTATAATATACTCAATAGTTAATTTCGTAACATAAATCTTACAAATTCAATTAGTAGAAAGTGATGAAATTACCAATTTAGCAGTCAGACACAATGATACTAACGGTATTCGTAAAATTTCTACTAATTCGGATTTAGAGATTATGAACTGAACAGGTCCGCTTTTTTCAGAATAAATAAAGAGGTTATTAATTATTATGGTTGAATAAAATATTCAAAAAATGAAACTAGTACAAATATAGAGTTGTAGTTTGAAGTATTTCGAGAGTTCCACGCATGGATCGATTTTTAGCCTTCGTTGGAAAGCAGAGACTTCGCGTTCATGGTTCATGCTGACCTATTTAGGCAACGCAAGGCCGTCGTCTGGCTTTGGCCTCTGCTCTCCTACACGTCCCCTTCAGTAAACACACAAATGTATGCATACGAAAGCTTGAGTACATCATCATTTTAGGGCTATCATGAGAAAACTCAACAGGAACGAAATTGAACCATTTATCTGTTATCTGCAGCGTACAAAGTCTTCACTTGTTACCGTATTTTTACAAATCTCTGAATTTCTTATCCTTACACTGACAATGTATTTAGGATTAGGAAATTTATAAATGTATGACATGTGTTAATAGCTTATAATTCGGCTGTGAATATTAAAAAGAACCTTTTAAAATTCATTTCCAAACTGTGCATTTTTCTTTCATTGGAAATAAAGATAATGTCTATAGAACGATGGTTTAAAAACAGAGACCGTCTACATCTAAAATAAATTTACGGGCATTGTATAGGTTTAGTTACGTATTGCTGTTTTGATAATGGATTCATTTAAATCTTGTCTACGAAACAGTTATTTCTTCGCTTGTTTATTTATAGCTTATTGTTTAATAAATATCCATACTTTAAAAAGTTATATATGTAGTTTTACCAAAATCCATTTCCATAATTTTTTTTTTAATTGGATAAGCGACAAAATATTTTTACCAATGCCTTTCTAAATTGAAATAAATGGCCTGTTCTCTAGATTGTCAGTAGGTCTGCGCAACAAAATGTTAAGATAACAATGACGATGATAAAAATTTAATTAAACTGTGGAAGATACTTTTCATTTATGTATTAAAAAAAATATGACCCTTAATAGTCGGAGGTCAACGACTGATATTCGGAATAAATATTTCCTTATGGTTTCTGCGCAATCTTTTCTCTCGCAGATTTTGCCGTCAGATCCTGAAATACGCACAGCGGAGGTCTAACATCAGTTCTGGTACGAAAATAAGGCTGTTTTCATCGACGCGACGCAGTGGCGACGGCGGTGAGGTTTTAGGATTTCGGGCGCGCCATTCGGCCTTGAAGTGACTGAGTTTGTTGGATTAAAAAGTCCTTCAATGAGGTCTCAAAGTGGAAGGTAACAGAATTACATGACGCAGATGATGTGAAAACAGTTAAAAAATTGACTGAAATCAGCGGAAAAAGTTGCTTTAAGAGCGGAAGCTTGTCAACTTGTTACATCTTTAAATTATTTGTCTTAATTTAAGCAAACCAATTTAAAGATGAATAAAATCACTTTAATCATTTGTTTATACTGTGTTCAGACAGTTTATTCCAATTTGAATCAGTTGGATTTCAGTGATTCTCAGTGACTTTTTTCACGATTTCAATCAGTGAAAAACACTGAAAATCAGTGAAAAGTCACTGAAATTTGCTGACGTTTCGTTGTCGGTTACTGATTATTAATGTAATGACAAAAACCCAAAATTTAAAATATCATATCCAATATGGCGTCAAAAAATTTAAAAATTGTTTCCGTGGTTTCAAAATGGGTCCAAAGGTGTTTTTCAGGTCACTAATTACGAATCTAAAGTCGAAATTCTAAAATTTTAAATACTGGATTCAATAGGGTGGACAACAAATTAAAAATTTTGATTATGTGGCTTGAAAATGGCTCCTCAGGATTTTTTTGGGTGTCTGATTATGAATTTGTGGTCAAAATTCCAAATTGTAAAAGCATGGATACACTATGGTGGGCAAAAAATTAAAAAATTATCATTGCTATTTTAAAATGCGTTTGAAGAGGTTTTTTGGGAAGCTGATTACAAATTTGAAGAAATTTTTTGAAATTTTACAATTCAAAATGGCGGATCCAATATGGCGAAAAAATAAAAAATAAGTCCCGCGGTTTCAAAATGGGCTTCTAGTTTTTTGTTTGATCGCTGTTCACGAATCCGAAATCAAAATCCCCAAAATTGAAATTATGGATCCAATATGTTGGACGAAAAATTTTAAAAATTGGTCTCGTGACTTAAAAATGGGTTCTCAGCGTTTTTTGTGACTGATCACGAATGTAAAGTGAAAATCCAAATTTTTTTGGCTGACATTTTGAATCCTTTCGTGCACGAAGTTTCAACTAATTCATATGTAAAAAAATGTTTGCTTCAAAGGGATGACATTGGTTCAAGTAAATTGCATAAGGTTTCGAAACTTTTTTACAGTAAATTTATATGCCTTGAAAAGTACTATGAAATTACAACACGTTTTTAGTAAAATCTATATTAATAATTTTCAGAAAAAAATGTCCACATTTTATATTTGAAGGATGAAGTACCTTCAAACGGGGTAATTTTGAATATGTGGGGTAAATTTGGAAATTCCTCATTTGATAGATTAAAAGAATTAAAGTGGGTGGTTTTATTGATTCAAGATTTTTTGAAATTTACCAGTTTAAGGGTTTTTTTATTGTTATTACACCATTAAGCCATTTCCCTTTCGGGGTAGGCGTGACTCACTCGGCAGGGGAAAGGAGTAGTCTGTGGAAGGGATAGAGATTTTTCAGATTGATCC
>NC_046661.1:116763285-116770068 GCF_010883055.1 Belonocnema kinseyi | reverse complement strand
ATTTACTTTACCTTGATACACTTGTTTCGTTAGTCGTTCATTTAGCATTCTCTCAACATGTCCGAACCATCTTAACCGATTTCTTTCCCATGTGTCTACTAGTGTCTCTTTAAGGGTAATTTTTATAATTGAACTATAGTATATAATTATCTTTACTTATATCTTCTACTAAATTCATAATTATAAAAAGAGAATCAACAAATAATTGAAAGAAATACAAAAGTAGCCCACAAGTTATATTTCGTACATAGAATGTTGCAATTTTATCTTTTGATGTAAATTAATTTATAAAGATTAAGCAAAATTGCAAGAAACTATCATCCTTTCATGAATCACAGAGTACTTAACATCATTGTAAAAGAGAATAATATTTTTCTGAATCAATCTTTTGATCAGTTTGCCCTTCTTCTGGTGTGGACTTGGCTGGGTAAACTGTCGTGAGGCACACATGCTTTAGGGAACCTTGTCAGGGTCCAACAAGTTTTTTTCCAAGAATGCCCTAGTATCTAAAATTATAATAATATTGTACAGATTGTAGATTACTTTCTAATAAAAAAGTACTTTTATTACTTATTAATTGAAATTTACTTATTCTTAGAGTCTTTTGAAGCCTGAATGTTTAGAAAAAGTATGTTGCAATCCGGTCCATCATGCTAATCGACGAAGAAGCCGATCGTTTCTCGGCAAGTTTGTGTTTGAACCGAAGAAATTGGGAGTTGACGAAAGTTGTGGCTCAAATAAAAGTTGTTATCATTTAGAACTTGAGCTCCAATAGATACCCGTAGAGATCCAAAAGGGTTCCTTCAGAGCGCTATAGAAAAAAACATAAGCCTTTATGTTGAAAACTTTGCTACATAATCTGCAAATTATATTTATTAAGTCATTATGTCTATTTTAATTCCGGCAATATTTTGTAATTTAATTATCTTCATTAAGTCATGCCCATCAGAGTTCGATTACATGTATGCTTTAAGGTAAGAACTATGTTATTAATTAAACAAAATGCCGTAGTGGATTAAGTGAAAAATAAGGTATTTATAAATAGGCTCAATTATAATTGGGATCATTTAAAACACCAACTAAGGTATCATTTAGAGCTTATTTATCGTTTTGGGTTCCTTTTCAGCAAGTGGCGTTCATTTTTGTTGAGGGTCCTTTGGCACACATGTGCACTACTGGAAATTCCTATATTGGTTCCTACATAGAATCCTATATGTTTTACCTATAGGTGCCTCCTATAGGAAATGACATAGGATCCTATTGAGTATCCTATATAGGTTTCGGTATAGGACCCTTCATAATAATGTACCTAAGGGTACGTAACGGTACCTAGCTGTACCTAATACTACCTAATGGCACGTATGTGTCCCGGTTATCTTGGAGGACCAAACAAACTTATGTGCAGCCGTAGGTGCCATAGAATACTACGGCGCAACTGGATAGGGTCCAATATAGGAACCTATATAGGATCCTATATAGGATCTAATGTCATTTCCTATAGGTGGCACCTATTTGTGAAAAGTATAAATTCTTATGTAGGATCCTATGTAGGTTCCCATATAGGAACCTATATAGGAATTTTCAGTAGGGCATTTAAACAGCTGAATTTTGTTTATATTATGCTGGTGCTGATATCGCATGGTGTACTTTTTCAAAATGTAAAAAATGATTAAATAAATAATATCCAATATTAGTAGGATTTTTAAAATTAAATTAGGGAAATTAATAAATAATGTGGCTGTTGTAAAGAAATTTTAAATGTACGTGCAACTTTCTTTAAGGAAAGTTGTTTTATGCTTCTAAACTTACATCGTTAATTTTTTAATCAAAATATTACTTTATTGAAAACATTAGTATAATGGCGATTGACTTAAAAATATAATATAGAAGCTGAGGCAAAATTACAAGGTTAGAATAAAAATGTGGCGTAAAAATGTATCTTTAGTGATAATCAGACTTGGGTCAAGCCTCGCAAAAATCCCACAAACGAAATGATTAATACAATTCGTGAATCATTTCTTAGTCCGATCCACAGTTATGTTTGTAAATAATTAAATACACCTCTATTTTCAAGTTGGAGTCAATTTAATTCCTTCCGTTAAGTATAGTTGTCAACATTTTGATCCAGAATAATTCTTTTTGCCTCGAAGTGCACTCAAGGCAATTTACAACATTCCTGCTACAGCCTAATTCACAACACTTTGTAATCAAACGAATGTCGTGTTTTTCATATTTAAAATCATTGAAAATTATTTCAGTACATAAACTTTTTACCGGCAAACAGCTCGGAAGTACTTTCTTGATTTTTTTATTCAAAAAACAAAAAAGTTATGCAATTCTTTGTGTGTCCATATTTTCGTTTTCGGGGACTTGCTCGAACCATTTTGACATATTTTTTTGTTTATAATGAATTTTTGTGAAAGTCAAATATTCTTTGTATGTAAAATTCGGGTTTTGGCACTTACGCCCGTATGTAGTGTCGACTTTAAAATACACGCAGAAAAAAGAACCTTATATTTTACTGAAAACTTAATTAAATCTACTCTATATAGCAAAAAACGATTGTTTATAGATGACAAATTTGAAAGAGTTGAAAAATACAACAGAAAAAGATACACAAAGCACTTTGCCTTTCCTAAAAGTTGTACAAGGAAAGCAATACGTCAACAGCATACACATGAAAAAGAACCTAAAGAACTTTGTGTCTTTTTTGGGTTTTAAAAGTGACCGAGTGCGACGCGAATTGACAAACGAAAAGAATCGCTTGCCCTTACGTATATTTTAGCCTTGGAAACTAGCTCGGACTCTGGTCAGAAATCCACGGGAAATAAGTCCCGGCTAAATTCGGCTATACACTAGCGGCGATCGTTCGGGTAAGTTCGGAAGCCTTGTATTTTTGACATTCCGCGACTAGTAAAACATCGCAAGACCATTTTTCTAAAAGAAATTGTTTAAAAAATGAATTTGTATTGCAAAATATAAAAAAGTACATTATTTTTACCTAAATAACGTATCTTAATTATTCAAAATTGTATTCGATATTAAAGTTCTTTAGGCAAAAAGTTTTTCTCGATTTTCTTAGTTCAAATCAGATTGGACTTTTGTATCTGTTTAGTTTGTACGGCAATACTGATCTTCCAAGTCCATGCTGACGTGCGGAGCTGTAGATTTTACCGATGCAGTTGCTCTTCTGCACAGTATTTAGATGCTCCAATTATGAATTATTATGCCACTTTAACGAATAATATAAAGAGATCTAACTTCTATTAACGGTGTTGAATATAATTTAGACAACACTATAAATGGTGAAAAAGTATTGCTAAAAAATAATTAAAAAGTAAGCGCACATTTAATACCTATATATATATATATATTTTTTTTTTTATTTTATATACTTATAATTAATCGGCATTTGTAAATTACAATGCTTATAATACAATTAAAATTTCGCACGAAATGGGGAGGGGGGAATTCGAACGCATAAACCTAAGCACGCAAGTCAATTATCCTAACCACTACACTATTACACGAGTTGCGATCTGTAAAATAATTTCGAAATACATTTGTTACTGAGAGGTGGAGACCTTAGGAACGAGTTTTGAAGCGGCGTCCATGTCATCGTAGCACTCAACAAAAGCGCTCGCATTTACCTCATATCCAAACAAGCCCGCGTGGAAAAATGTTCTGGCACTGGTCTGGCCCAGACCAGACCTCCAGGTTCCCAGCCCTGGCTCTCATCAGATGGTCTGGCCTGGACCTGGTCAAAACTGTAACGTTTTGTCTGGCTAGCCTCAGGCTAGACCGTCTGGTCTGCCGCTATACAGGGGCTGGTTAGTTACTAGACATGGGCTGGTCAGCCGCTAGTTATAGGCTGGTCAGCTGCGAGTTATTGGCTCATCAGCCACTAGTTAATGATTGATTTATTAATGTTTGATCGTTGAGGAGCATATCATCTATGTTTAGAGGATCCGCTTTGAGGATACGCTCAAAAAGCAAAACATGATTTTCTAGAAAAATATATAATATACATGTTTGATATAATCAGTAAAAATTCCAATTTTGCGTAAAAAATATACTGCCATCGATAAAATAAATAAATTTAATTATCGTTTCTTATACTTCTTTTTTATAATAGATCAAAAGTAGGTTTGTACTTACCATTTATTTAACAACTAAGTAAAGATTTGGTACATTTTAAGCTTCTACTATTACATCTAACTTTTGGACAGATTAATATATTATTAGGAAAATAATAAGAAACTTTTGACAGTTTGTAACACATGATCGACAAAAACTAGCACTGTTTCCGAGAGGTCGGAGCCAAGTAATGTCAGAATACTTCAAGTTGTGACGTCAACTGGCAAGATGTCTGCACGCTGAGGGCCAAGAAATGAATTACATTTGCTTGGGAAAATTTGATTGTTTTAATGACTTGTATACACAAATTTCACTATAAACTTTTCTAGTTTAAAAAATTTCATTATAGGCTCTGTAACTTTTTTGAAATGGAAGAAAAAATTTACTGTATCGAACTTAGATTTTTTTTCTTCGCTCACTGATCAGCGCCAAGCCTGGACCAGACCAGACTCTCAAGATGATAAGAAAGAAAGTCGTGTTTTTATAGTTTGAATTTCTTATTTTCTATCACTTTAGACATCCTGTAACGTTTTTAAAGTACGTCAAAAAAAATTTGGTGATGGAATTTAAGATTTTTTTCTATTGGCTCGCTGTCCAGCGCCAAACCTGGACCAGTCCAGACTGTCAAGTTGATAGAAAAAAAGGCTTGTTTTCATACTTTGGATTTATAATTTTCCTTCATTTTAGACACCCTGTAATATTTGTAAAGTATGTTAAAAAAGTTTGATGATGGAATTTCTGACTTTTTTCGTTGTTGACTAGCTGACCAGTGCCAAACCTGAGCCAGAACGGACCTTCCAGACTAGACGGTCTAGATAAAGTCAAACCTGAGCCAGACAGGCTTCAGACCTGAGCCAGATCAGTTCTTCCCGACTAGACAGTCTAGATAAACCCAGACCTGGGCCAGACCTGTAACCAGACTGCCCGGACATTTTTCTATACGTGAGTCAAGCGGGGATCCACGGTGGCGCGATAGGAGCAATCGCCCCCACTAAAAGTTCTTGAATTAAATATACTATCAACAGATATAACTCATGCATGCATCTAATACAAAGTAGCTCCTCCATAAGTGTTCAAATCGCCCCACTAAATTCAGTTTCTTGTCCGCCCTTGAATTACAAGTCAGCTGTAACAGTTACGGAATACAAAAACGTCTTGCTCCAATAAACTCTCATGTGTACGCGATCTATGAATAAGTTGCACCATCCAAAATTGTGTTATTTTTCATAAAACCACTTTCTTGCTAATGGAAATATAAAGTCATTGCGACGACTGTCACAGAAATGTCAAAAAGGAATTTTTTGGTGATGCAATCCATCCATTGCCGATTGCGCCGTGAATTCACCCCGTGGTGGTCCGCGGGGATAGGTAGCGTTGCACCAGTATTTTAATCTCGGTTCAGTGAATTTTAGATATCTCATAGTATGTAATACTAGGGAATAGAGGTTTATTTTACTAAATGATAACCGTTAAATTAACCTTAAATTTATTGTGACATTTACGAAATGGTAAGTGATTTTGACATTTCCACCCCCTTATTAAGAGCAGTTTATACTGTTACTGTGACAAAAACCCTCTACATTTCTTGTTAAGTAATTAATACATTTCTTTTTTTTTTTTTTGATGTACATAGGACAAGAAAGAAAAACGCTTGTAAGTAAATAAGTGGACAAATGGTGCCTCTGTTAATTATATTTGTTTGAAAAATGATCAACTGTTATTGGATTATCAAATAGCTCCAACGCCTTTTTCATATCCTCTTATTAACCTGCAGTTTAAAATTAACCCTATAGTACACTAGCTAATAACCCTGGCAGCTGATGCGACTATAAACATTGAATTAATAAACAAAAATTTGAGTAGTTACTGTAATAATTTTAAGTGTATTTTGGATTGAATAATAATCTGAATATTTGTTTTTTTAGTAAATACACAAATAATGAAAGTATTTTTCAAGAATTGTCTGTGGCAGCTGCATGCTAAATTAATTTGCCATCTAGCATATTTTTGCTTTACTGTTAGCACGGAAAATCGAGTTGTGTTGTTGAAGCTCGCTTTAAAATTAGAATTGTCAAAATAACAATTACATTTAGGAAAGGCAAAAACGATTTACAACATCAGACTGAGAATGTAAAAGAAAAAAGTTGCCGAACTGCATTGGGTAAAAGTTAGTTTGGGGGTGAAATTTCACTGTCAGTCAGGGACATTTCACTGATTCATATTTAGAGAAAATAAAAGCGGTTTGGCACAAGATGGCGTTTAGGTGGTTATAGTTTGACACCCTTTATGGCGATAAATTTAATTCCTTATCTTCTCCTCGGTTATTTATTTTTGTTTAAAAAGAACATAAACCCTTTCATGCTGGAGGAGTCTTTCTAATTAATCGTGGAATTAATATTTTTCATAGGATTAATTTCTAGTTTCCTTCTTTGCGTATGGAAAATCTGATTGCCCTCAAAGAGTTAGAAAAAGGAGTCCAAAGTAGTTTAACCGAATATAAGCATATTTTTGTCGTATGGACATGCTTACAATATTTCTTGATTATAGCGCTATTGTGGCACTTGTATCAAATAGCCGCTGTCATGGTTCGCACAAATATAACCTCAAACCTTAAATAAAAACAGGCAGGGATCCAGAGAATTGTCC
>NC_046661.1:116755414-116763185 GCF_010883055.1 Belonocnema kinseyi | reverse complement strand
GGGGGGGGGGTCGACGCTTTGCCACCATTGTAAATCCATGCCTGAATAAAACTGCAAATTCCTAAATCTATTACACAATTTGTTGAGCCATGCAAAGAAAATTGGGATTTGAAAACTGTTATAATCAACCACCAGTCCTAACAGCACCACTGTAAACATACTTGAATAAATCCTTTTAAATCAAGAAACACAAAGGCAGGTAGAAGAAACTTAATTCAAGCGACACGTGAGAATGTCTAGATTTTACCTAAGTAACATAATCTCTTTCTATCCATGAAGTTTGTAAATTCACATGGAGATCGACGAGAAAAAATTGGTTGCAAAATCATTTGAGTCATCGGTAGAAGGAGATTTTTTTCACTGCGATGAAATCCTGAAAGCTCCATGTCAAAAGAATCAACGATTTTTTACGTATCTTAGATTTATTCGAAGTAATCTTCTGATCTCCATTTTTCCAGCAGACTCTGAACGGGGAATTTTCTTGAGTTCGAACTGCAAGTGACGAAAGTGTCTCTCGCGCTTCGCTCACGATAATGGGTTAACTCGCGCTTAGACCTATTTAGACCTCGTGCTTCGAGCTCGGATTTTTATTCTTTGTTAAAGTTTCATTCAAGCATGCCGAGTGCACTCGGTATGCTTTAATGAAACTTTAGCAAAAACATCTCCTTTAGATCCCAGTTTTTCTATGCATCTTTATATTCTAAATATTCTGCGTAATTAGGTATAGTCAAAGGTGGCATTGCTTAAAACTGTGTCGACTTGAAGTACACATTCTCATCGTAATACTCACGCCCGATTTTCGACAGACATTTAAAATATTTATTATTTTCTAATCTACCTTACAATAAGAAGCTGCTTTCCTTCCTTCCGACATTCTTCCGTATCTCGCGATCTTCATGGAGAAAACGATATCGCATGATTTACAATATATACGGTAATTCCTGCGCTATATATCGTAATTATCACATTATATCGTGATATCGTACATTGCAAGATTTTACATTATATTATTATTATTTTATTATATTATACATGCGAGGGTTTTAGTAGTGGCCAAGCGATGTTAGTGCATTTTCAGAAAAATAATTGGTTGGTGGGACCTGAGAATTGGATGTGGCATCCAATTTAATTGGATTCTGGAGCGCCATCCCATTAGTTGGCTGAGACAGCAACTTTTATTGGATGATTTAAAATTGGCTGTGACATCCAACTGAGGAAGATGGCTGATACTGAAACTTGGCTGCCCCATCCAACTTTACTTGGAGCATGCTACTATCTCCTTGGTTACGACATCTAATATAAATGTAGCTATATCTATTTCTATTTTATCGTTCATCTATTTTTATTCGATACTAGGACCATTTACTTGTATGCATGGAATATTCTACAGGAATTCTATAAAAAGTAAATACAGAGGTTTTGCGATATTATTGTGCGATATCTTTTTCTCCGTGTTATGCGAAAAATAGGAACAGTTTTATGTTTTCATAGCATTTTTAATAGATAAAACCAAAACTCTTAGAAGTCTTGGTTCGAAAAGATACAATTCTTTTCTTAAATATTGTTTACACATCTGTCGTCGTTTACTGTAAAATTGGAATATTTGATTTTTGCATTTCAGACAGATAGATAGATATACATGCAGATAGCCAGACAGAAGCCATTGCCAAAGCTTGATTTTCGGCTTGAGGGGGTTTAAAAGGTGGAGATGCTTTTGAAAAACTGGGGTATGAAATTTCGGATGATTCCAATACTTTCTTGATTATAAATGATGTGAATGTAAAAACGTAAATATAAATTCATCTGCTCTTAGTCAATCATTATGAATGAGTGTGTGATTGATTATAGCAAGAATAAAGGTAATAGAGTAATAAAATCAATACACCTACGGGTACTAATAGAGATAAAATCGATTGAAACAGGAGAATGGTTTGTTAAGAATTTACGATTGGGGTTGTCGTACGGTCAGTAGAACGATTCCGTCAGTGGTCAGCCCGAGTTCAGTCGATCGAACCCGGTTCTCTTTTAGACACAAATTCGTTGCGTGCATCAACCATCAAGTACGGTATGGTTGACCTACCTGCAATGGGATGCCCTTCCGGGGTACAATCGAAAGTGCACAACGTGGTCGACCTTCAGTTTTCATATACGTGTAGAACACGATGATACTAAGAGTAATGTACTCCCAAAGGTCAAGTGCATATCTGTTTCGCGAATAATCTAGACATTCTTATCCATTTCATACAAAATTCATTAGGATTTGTATTGAAGTAGAATATTTCTTAAGGAAAGAATTGGTAAAACGATCATAATAAATTTAATATCAAAAGAAGGAGTGAAACGTAATCGTGAATTGTGCAACTTTTCTAAATATGCTAAATTTCAGACTTTGGGAGATTTTATTAACCATTCTAATTATTTAAATCAACATTAACTGCCTTTATATACTTAAAGAGACTTTGATATTTTAATGGTGTTACTACTGCTGTGAAGCAAAACCCCACATTGCGGGGTGCCTCGTAGGCTGATCAAAAAGATTCTATTTTAGCCTTTAATTATAAATTTATTGGGAAATCTGCTCTTTTTCTTTTCAAAAGAGCCTCTTAAGCTGAACTCTGGTCTGCAGACTCGTTAAATTAAGATTCGATCAGAGCACAGTAAAAAAAAGGATCAATTTTCTTGCAGAGCTTTTTGCTCCAACGATCATTTGACTCTTGAGATCATAACGATCTGTCCATTCGGATCAATTTGATCTTATTTTTCAGTTCATTCGTTAGACTAATCAAAATGGCCGCCAATTCTTTGCACCGGTGTCATAATGACATAACCTGAAAATTGTATCTAACCACACGCAAATGACAACTAGACTTAACAGGTGATATTTTCTAATATCAGATTTCGTTATTTTTTAAACTTTTGAAGTACACTGTATGATGAAACATCATGAAAAGCTGGCACATGAGCGAAATTACTCTAAAAACGTCAGATATCTTGGTTTGATTTCATTCATGATCCAGAAAAAGATTATTATGATCTCAAAAATCGATCATTCACTCCGACCGTACAAAATGTTCTTGAATTCGGTATCATTTTCGTTGCATATCAAAATGATATTGATTTCGGTATGATTTTAAACACTTTTTTATTGTATCTAAAATTTAATATGCAATTCCTATAAATTTGTGACGAGTCCAAATAATTCAGTGTTATAAAAATCTTATCAAAATGTAATATATATGTGAAAAAAATCATTGACATGTATGTGTATATTAAGGACGGTAAAAAGAGTGCATGAAATCTCAAAGTTTTTGGAGCCGTTAAATCTTATCCAATATTCAAAAATAAAGTAATAACTTAAAATGTGCGACTTTTCTAAAAAATGATGAATATTTATGTATCGAGACATGTATATGAAATTTTATATGCAATCTCTTAGTACCGTTTTCAAATTGTTCAATTTTTAGATGTAATAAATAAATGTATATTAAAATTTCAAACTTGTCGAACAGCGTTATTTAGAACTTTAAAGTTACAATTATATTCAATTAGGAAGAATAGACTGTTGTTGGATTATAGTTTGGAAAGTCTAAGTACAAATTTCTGAAGTGGAAATAGAATCGGCACGTTATACAACTTATATATTGTAAGACAGAGGTAAAACATGTCAATTTTATCGAGTGAAAATTTGAGCCGAACTCAGTTCATATGAGACAATTGGAAGCAAATTCTAGAGATTCTAGCCCACACTCTTCCGAACGAAAGATTGGTTTAGAAAATTCGAATAAACATGGCAGATTGTAAAAAATTACTTTAAGGGCGTGGAAAACAAATCCCAATCTTAGAATTGACTTTCCTGATTTTCTTCATAAATACTAGAATGCTTTTTAAAAATAATTTTGGCCAATTTTTGTGCACAAAGGCAAACAAACGTTTTGCACAAAAACTATGAAAATTAGTCAATTTTTCACTCCGAATACAAATTGTATTCAAAACAGGAGTAGACTCCAAGTACTTAATGAAGATTTAATTCTAGTATTTATGGAGTAAAATGAGGCAATTCAATTTTGAGGTTGGGTTCTTGTTACGAAGCCATTAAGCTAGTTAAATAACCATAATCGCGCCGGAATGCATGGTTCTTTTTACTTCGTTTAGGCGTCCCCTCACGTTTCAACACTTATACAGCGCCATTTAAAGAGCTGAATTTTGTTTACATTATGGTGGCGCTGATGTTTTGTGGTCAAGTCTTGCACTGGGACTTCGGGGCCGTGTCGAAAGGAGAAAATCGAACGGACCTCTTTTTCTAACATTTGAAGATTTTCGATTTTGAAAGGGCCCCGGAGTCCCACTGCTTGTACCAAAGCCCTAAGGGGGATTTTGAACTATAAATCCTGTATTGATATAAAACAGAAAAACAATCAATTCTATAGTTGGTTTATGGTGATTAGTCCAAATAACAAGAACCGATGCCGACGTGCACATCAGAATGGACTGCAGTGCGGGACTGTGGAATTACATCTGCCGAAGTAACGTGGTGAAGAAGCTGGCGGCAGCGGCCACCCAACTATCCGCAGAGGCCTGAAAGCAGCACCAGTTCAGTTTTCCGGCGGTGCAGAGAGAAAGAGAACACGTCACAAAGGAACGCAACCAGTACAAATAAACTGAGGAGTGACTGAGAAAACAGTGGGCCACGTGGTTTTCAGTTAACGCTCTCGTTGTCATGGCAGGAAGGGGAAATCTACTGGCCGTGGTGGCCGAAGCGAAACTTTTTGACGTTTTTCCGCGTGGTTCCATATTCCTCACACTAGGAATATGGACATACGTCAGCCACGTGTATGGGGAATGCGCCAAGCCCACTTCGGACCGCCCATTGGTCGGACGCTTTGTCCAATCACGTACAAGGAAGGGGAATGGATGCTGAGGAAGACGACCGGAGAGGTGGTTCATTGGTGGGAGAAACGATGGTTTCAGAGGGATGAGGGAGTTGGAGCGGCAGCGCCGTAGAATAGGGAAATCGAGATCCTGGTCGAGGATGAAAAAAATCGTAGATCTGCTTCGCTCGGAAAGCTGAAATCTTCTCATCACAAGAGAGCTTTTTCTTTATTTAAAATCGTTGTTAAATTTTCAATTAAGTGATAATTGCTAACAAACCTGCCACTCGTGATGGCAAAATACTTGATTTACTGCAGCAATTTGACCTCTTTCAGTTCCCGATTGTACATATGGTAACTACTAGTTTCACCTAAGTTGACGGGATATTGCAGTCATGCTTTGGGTTGCCTTCCAATTCTTAAGGAATTTTATTCTCAATTCCAGTGGTACATGGTTGATGCTTATTCCTTATGAACATAATGAACTGTGTAAGGAAATTTATTAAGTCGTTTGTTCAATCAATTGATAATTCTAAGAATAACGTATTATTGTCGTTGTCGCCAAGAAGGCATCTTTTCCAGGTGCAATTTCATATCACTAACGTTAGATACTATTATTCTATTGAACTGAAGTACAAACTGTGTATATTTGGGTAACGGATCTCAAGATTCTGTGCCGGGAAAGGCACGACTGAACAGTATATTTACAGTAAGCGCAACGGAGACCAATTTACTGCAAAGGTTCTTCATTTCGGATCATTACATCACTGGATGGAGAACACGTAGGACGCGAAATCCCAAGGGACATCGGATGACGGAACAAAGGACGCTTTGAAGGGAGAAGAAGCAGGCTCGAGGAGTTTCCCTTGGTTCCGTTCGCCAATAGTTAGTGGAGAGGGATCTGTGTTCATCGGTTCTTGCCTCGTACCTCCTATGGGTTAGGTGAATCCAGATGATCTCTTTGGTTACTTTTGGTGATCTATTCCTTTGGAACGAAAATCTATTACACCATAACCCATAAAGAAGTTCAAATTAGAGTAGCGACTCAAAAGATGTTCTAAAGGGATCGAAGTTTCTCTACTATGCCAAGCTCCATTAAAATATGTTGCTTGTTCAATCATGGAAAATGGAATTAATTTTAATTAAGATGTCAGGTTGGCGTAATTATGATTTTCATCAACCTTTACACGTAACCATTCAAAAGGGCATAACTTATTTTGAAATTGTATTAAAGAATAATTGGAAGGTAGGGGTGAAGTGGTAGGATTTCTGTGAAGTTACATCTTTAATAGAGGCAGTCTATCTATCGCAAAACTAACGATATTCATTTTTGATATCATTTTTGCCGCTACTGGTTTTACACAAATTTGAGAACTATTTTTGCGTTCATCATCAATCTAGGGTTGCAGATGAAAAACTTGAAAACCTTTATCTCTCCTGCCGTAATATAATAATCCAACGGCTTTCGTAGAAGCGCTGTCGTTTGCGAAGTCAGGCGTACCCACTACCACTGGTACGTCTTTCTCTCTTTGACGTTCACCTCGTCTCTCTCTCTCTCATGCTCTCTTTCGTCCTTTCTATGATATTCTCAGTGAGATATTCCACTAAGAGAAGGGGGAAGAGGGGGGGGGGGAGATATGAACTCACTAAAACTGAGTGAGAGGACAGCGAGTGAAGTTGAAGTTGGTTTCGTCTCACTGTCTGTTTCATCTCTCTCCTACCCCCTTCCTTTATCACTCGACCATGTTTCGATTCTCTCATCTCTCTCCTGCTTCCACCCACCAGTTTGATCACCTTCGCTGACTCTCTCCTTGTGTAGATCATTTACTCTCTCACTCCCACCTTCTCCAATTTCCACCTCCACACTCCTATCTTACCGGCTTACGGCAAGGGGAGTGAGTCTAAATTGGGAAGCGAGTGGTGGGGATTCGAGACAAGGCAACCACCTTCGTCCTTCCATCTCGTCCTCGTGCACCTAGCCTACCCTTGCACACTACCACTAAAACTGAACATGCAGACAAGAGTTCCTCAGTGTAGATGTAACTCACTATAATTCCGCACGAGGGTGGAACGCAGGGAAGATGGAAACCGATAAAGGTGGGGAGGCAATAACCAACAGAGGAAGAAGGTGTGGAAGAGAATAAAAAAGGAACGTGGGAAGATGAGGCAGAAAGGAAGGGAAAAGGAAGGAGTTGGACCATCCACTTCAGCTATATCACACGATGACTGACGAGAATTGGAATATGAATAGACGTACGAGGGACGCAGGACGAGCGTCTGATGCACGCAAGGCCCGTGGAAAACTTTGACGCGATTAAAGAAGCAACCACTTTTATCGACTCGACAATACACGAAGGGATTCAAGGCGATAAATCGATCAGGGCAGGTGCGCTACGTCAGTAAGGTGGAATTGAGGGAGATCGGTTAAAGTTACTGGATTTTTTGAATTAAGTAGAATATAATAGAATTATTAGACGAATTGTAGACCTTTATTTTGTTTCTGAATTCGATGTATTTGTTCTGTTTACATGAAGGTTAAACATAAAGCCCGTATTGAAGTTCCCTTGCGTTTGGATACATTGATTTGTAATCAAGCGGAACATTGAAGATATTTTTGCGGTTCATCTTATCCACAGATTATTATTTTGTCTAGTTGAGCCCAACTAATTTTTTTATTGTCATTCAAATCAGGCGCAATTGGTATACCAGCCACATCTTCAAACTAAGAACATGTTGTAACTTCAAACAGTGCTTTTAAAGTTTAGGGGAAACCTCCCGAGGGTGGATAATGCAAACCACAGTGGATAATCATTAATTAAAAATACTTATTTTTCGATTTCCATTCTTAACTAAAGATTATTTACAGAAAATTGCATTACACAGTGTTATCCAGATTATTTTGT
>NC_046661.1:116743357-116755314 GCF_010883055.1 Belonocnema kinseyi | reverse complement strand
CGATGTTTTTCGTATATTCTAATTCAATTATTTTATTTTGTGAGTCACTCAACTAACTCAGCGTTACTCAATATACGAGTAACGCCAAGCGATAGATCCTACCAGTGATATAGCGCGCCACGCGGCCAAGTTATGAACCTTCAGTCGAGTCGCCCGGTCCGCGCGTATCGCGCCATTGCATTTGGCGAGTCCACGAGTTACTTAAAATTGTCGAAAACGGAGTTTATTATTTAACTAGTGTTTAAATTGAAAATCTTGGGGGACCTCATTTATTGTGAGGTTTTTAAAGATAATTTTCCAAATTTTTCTGGCTATTTCAACCCATGCGATAACACTGAAAAACAGTGGGATTTTACTGGTTTATTTGAATAAAGTGGATTTATTTTCTTGATAATAGAAATAAGCCCTTTCCTTCTGCTATCCAGAAACACTTCTCTCGATACTCTTTTTATCAGCTCAAAAAGGTTTCATTCACCATCTCCCTCTAAATACATTCATGCTTTATTCCATATGATCATGATATCTAGTAAGATCATAATCTATAAAAATATTCTTTACGCCTAATATCTTTTTTCTTCCCATACTTTTTACCATTTTTTTCTTTCCCATATTGCTTTTCTTCCCAGCAACCTATTATAACTACTGCAGTTACCTTTTGCCCAATCCCTACAGCTGTGGCTCAGATCATTTTGACTTTTGCATCTAATTCTTTTTTAAAGAACGCTTTTACCTGTGTTTTTGGATAGCGCAAATTCAATTGCTGTTTCTATTACAAAAAAGTCTTTTTATTTGTGTTCTTTTCATATTCCCTGTTGATAATTGACTATCCCGTTTGTTTATATTAGTCTTCTTCTCTTATTTTATTTTCAATTTTAACTACTTTTGCATTACTAGACTCTTCTATAATCCTACTATTCTCCTTGGCCTCTAGGATGAAGTTAATTTCATCTAATCTATGCCTTAAATCTGCTTTTCCCTTTTCCAATTCTTCATTTAGATGTCTTATCCCTTTCCCGCGGTTTTCCTTTTCTTCGTCTAATTATATATTCTCATTTTAGGGTTTTCTAAAATTTTGTTTCCTGAAGCATATTCCAGACATATTTTACCCCCGTTTCCCAATTCACACACTTAAAGACTAATTTTGGGAAATCAAAATTGTCTATCAACATGTTTTCTACCATTAAGATTGACGTCATATAAAATTATGTTTTCACTTGAAGTTGTTTCAGTTGAATGGAAATTCTTTACATCGAACTGAAATATCAAATTCTCATTATGTTAGATCGTCATAACAATAATTTTTGTTTGACTATAAGATCATTTAAAATCAGATGCAGTGTTAGGGAAGCTCCTTAAAAAAGTAACTAATTGGCTTCTGACGATTTTCTTTTCTAAGCATAAGCGTTAAAGAAAATAGTGAAAATTACTGATCCAGTGCACACAAAATAAGTTTCGAATAAAAAATGGGACCTGTAGTAAAGTTCCACAAAAGGCAGCCTGACATAAGAGACTATGATGTTCTGTACGGGCTTTAATCAATTATCTTTTTATTTTTAAAGATAATTTAATCTGCTTTAATTTTGCAAAGTCTAAAAGGGAGGGTAAAGTAAATTAATAACTATAACGTGGGAACTCTTTTTGGACGTAGAATTGAAGATTTTTATCGGACAAAACTTGATTTATTACTTGATGGTCTCGAAAAATATCACATAAAAATTCAATTTTCATTAAAAAAATATTTTTATTGGGTTCGCTTGACTTTTTTGAAAACAAACATCTTCTGAAAAATCCTTAAAATTTAATTTGATTTCATGTATCTCTGAACGTTTTCAAAATATTAAAAAAAATTTGGATTTTTTTTTAATTTGGACATTTGTTGAGCTTAGTCGAGGTGGCTGAGGATTAAATTCCATTTGCAAACCCCTAAAACATTGATCAGTTTTCGCGTATCTATCGCCGGTTTCGAGAGAATTTAGATTTTGTTTTGAATAAAAAAAAAATTTGTTCCCTTTCCAATATGTTTGGAGAAACTAACAATGAACTTGCATTAAACACACTCATTTTTTATCCTTAATTTTTAACTATTTTATCAATCCATTATGATAATTGATCCAAAAATGTTGACTGAACTGGCCAATAGGGTTTAGGGGCAACGCATGAAATTGACTGTAATTCATGTTCATTTTATAATAGGACAAATAGGAACATTTTAAAGAAGTAGGAATAAAAGATGAATTTCCGACTACATATATTTAATTAAACATCTGATGGTAACATCGATAGTAGGGGTTGGTAAATTAGGGAGAAAATAGGGCCTACCTGGCAGACATAGGACGCTAGTCCGTAGTCTACTGTTTTTTAGTTAGAAGCATTTGAAGCGCGTTTTGGGTGCCAGTACACCCACGTGCGCCAACATCGGTTGAAAATCTCCTAAAAAGCTTTTTTTTCTTTTTTTTTTAAATTATATTCGTTCGTAGTATTACTATATTGTTATTTGGGGTGGAAAAAAATCGATGTGGAAAAATGCGTATACAAGCCAGTTTGGTGCAGGTAAGATTGTTAGCTTTTGTACAGTGTGTGAACAAAAATGTGAAAAAAAGGAAATAGAAAGTGAATAATTTTTGTATTAATTAATTTTTTTTGTGTTTATACGAGAAAATGGCTGTAAGCAGTCCTGAAAATGTAAAAAAGGGTTAAGAAGAGGAAGACTGTGGAGAAGATCATGCAACGTCTGAAGAAGAGAATTCCGCTATTCCATTATGGTTTTATTATCTCCAAAGCCAAATAAAAATTGTTTTACTTTTATCCACATTCAATGAGAGTCCCACGATTGATTAGGAAACAAAAAAATTCTCGGTAGTTCTCGATTATAATCCCGATGGCCCATGCGGATTTGTATGACATGCTTGATCAAACCAGCGTGAATACCTGCATATTTTATAATTTTAGCGAGAAAAACGATTTCCTTCCTTACAGAAAATTTCTAAGAAAATTGGTTGCGCCGTTTGTGCAAACTGTTCGGACGAGTAGAATAAGCATAGAATATGTAGTAGAATAAGTGACAAATTTTTTTCCCTTTAAGTTTACATTTTTTTAACCCTTTTTACCATTTTATGCTTTGATTTCACTAAAATTATAGGCAATTTAAAAAAAAAATTCGCATTACTCAACCAGTTCCCCCCAGACACATTCACGATTTTCAGATTGCAAAATAAATATACTTCTTTTTTATGACATAAAAACGGCTAATACGAGCTTATAGCTGGAAGTCTCCGGTATATGAATCACTTTGATTTTTTTAATTTAGCCCAATTTTAAGGAAATACGAGTACGAAAGGCGATTATTGCCATTTTTGCCCATTTTTCGAAACTTATTTTGTTTAAACAGCTGCTCTTTTTTATCTTATTGAAATATTAATATCAAACTTATAGGGCTGTATTCCAGACAGTATGAAGATTTCTTTTGACACCTCAAAAATTTAGAAACATGTATTTTAAACAGTTTTAATCTCTGAAATAAGTTATAAGTGGCTACATTCCTAGTACGCCATGATCAGGACGCCAGAAAATGTGCGCCATCAGAGGGTTAAATAATTTTATTTTGAGACCTGTTTTTATTATAAAGACATCGGACATTTCTTCATAAACACCCTACGTATAAGAACTACTTTTCCTTATTGTTAATCTATTATTATCAATTCGTTTCTATAGGTTTACATTCAGTTGCCGAATTCAACACAAATTCCAAATAGAAAATTTATCAGGTTTAATTTGGACACTACCAATTGTAATCTATTTATATTGTAGAGTTTTTTAAACATTTATGTCAGTACGAACTTCCAAAATGAAATTCTTAAATAGCGAACCAAGTTATTTCGTCAATCTGGTTCAATTCGGAAAAATGTCATCTGTATAATCTATTCGTATTTCCGATTTAATTTTGCACTGGTTTCAGTTCATAGGTCAAAATCAAACTTTTCATAACACCTACTAAATCCTTATATGCGACAAAGTAATGACGGTAGATCGCTGATATTTCAAGTCTGCCTCTAAAATATAATTATGGTAGAGTTCTCTAACCAAAATTTAAAAATCCTAACTAAAACTAGTTCAAAATAAACTCGAAAATCCGAAAAGATTAAACTTCCCGCATGGATATACTTTATAACAGTCTTATTTCAAGCCTGGACCTATGTATACAATCTAACGTGGAAGATTGGATTTGGTGCAGGTATGGCGCTAGTCTTGTCCAGGTCTGACTTTAGCCAGTCTGGTCTGCTCCGGGTTTGTCATTGATCAGCTAAATACACTTATATCAAAAAATGAATTTTTTAAAATCATTACAAAAATAAAGGAAGGCCAGCCAACAAGTAAATAGCCTCCAACTGGCGGATAATCAGCCATTAACTAGTGGCTGACTAGCCAATAACTATCGGCTTACCAGACGCTCTGGTTTGGGCCGGGCCAGAGCTAGAATATTTTTCCACGGGGTTACATTGTTTCTCACTAATGTCTTACTTCAGATTTGTTGTTCGATTCCAAAATTCGTTGACTTTATAAATATGTGTACCTCAATATTAATACAATGGCCCTTGTCAAAGGAAGGTTCTCTATCCACATTCTTTATGCATTCAAACAATCAAGAAACAAATGTTCTACTAAAAACTTATTTTACTTTCTTTTTATTATAACGAATTTCGTGTTAAGATTACCGTTTATATTAATATTGGTTATTAAATAATTATCTGCCATGACTATACTGTGTTAGTAGGATATATATATACATATATATTATAGATAAGTATACTGGCACTGTGCACAGGGATTACTCTCGTTCCCCTCATCATACGGCGTTAACACGTTACGTAACATCACCTAATGAAAAAGTATCATAGAAATAGAGTACACATCGTTTACAATTGGAAAGCATGGTATTGTGCAATATACTTGACTGCGTAGTCGCGCACTGCAGCCCTTCCTAAATGACAATCGCAACCGCTCTCGGCTTTGCTTCCTTGAGAAAATTTTTGGGCCAGAAGTTCTAGGAAGGCTGAAAACGGGGTGACCGAGAGCGGAATTTCAGTGTATTGGGATTAATACTGGGACAAGTATAGTTAAAAATATTGGATTTATCGTAAGTGCCTTTGATTTTACCGATAAATTTCCCCATAATCGAGAAAAAGACATTAGCAACTTCCTATAATTTTTTCGGTATTGATGTCAATTATTTATCTTGTATAATTTATTTTTATTATATTATTTATCTTGTATATGTTAGGGCCGTCCCCGCAAATTCAGTAATTTAATTAATGTTTATTTAATTTTCTTAAGTATAGCCAGTAAGTCATAAAAGAGTTTTTTTCAAAACGTTTTCTCAGGGTACTTTCTACTAATACGTTTCTGATTTCTTTTTGTGTATTTCTTCAGTTTTAGTCAAGAAAATTTCCTCATATAATCAAAGTAGCTAATAATGCGATCGGGATTTTGCTTTTAAGGATCAAACTCTGCACAATAAAAACGCAGGGATAAATTTTGTTATAGGTTGATTACGAAAGATGTTTAACTTACTTTGGTTGTGATAGAAATATCTCTCGGATTTGTGATACGAAATGCCAAGTTGTTTTGTTTGTTTTGTTTTCCATTTCGAACCCCAAGTAGCGGATACTTCGTACTTTAAGTGGTCGGTAGCTCGTACCCTATATTACAAGGAAACATTACCTTTAGACATGGAGATAATGAAGAAATTCGCTTGGTGCAGTGTATCATTCACACTACCACAGGTAATTTTTGTTTCAGGTAAATGGTACACTAAAAGTAGTGTATAATTCACACTTTGTTTTTTTGGTGTGTGGTTTTCAGGATAGTGCATTAGAATGCACCTGCGACCGCATTTACTGCCCCGAATCTCGGTGGGGTGTATATTGCATATAATTAAAACTTACAGAAAACACAATAACTATACAATTAGAAGGCATTGTCTTCTCCGTCGATAAAACGAATCAGTTGGGGGTGGATGATGCGTGGGCAAAATGATGTAAAAATAACAATTTGAAAGAAGCATAAAGAGTTTGAGTGATTCATGACAGAAAGGGGGGGGGGAGAATTGGAGGAAAAAACATACATGTATGAGAGATAAAGAGGGAGAGCCGTAGCGGATGAGAGAACGAGAGAGACAAAGAGAGAGAGGGATGGAGGCAGCATCACAAATGTAGGAAGGGTGGGTCAAAGGGTTATATTGCAGAAAGGGGGTAAAAGTGGTGGGGTGCAAACAACCACTATGGAGGGGATGTGCAGGGGAACGACTCCATAGCGTAAATGCCTCTGACGTGTGTATTGAATCCTGCGCAAGTGTGCATGTGTATACAAATGTGCTCTTTATGTGTGAGTTCACCCACGCCAGGAGCAATGCTCGATCGTGTTACGTGGAAATTCAGTTTACCCATCAGTGTGATTTCACATGTGTAGGAGGGTACAAAACGTTTGCATATGTGCATATGTGGGTGCGTGTATGTGGGTGGGTAGGGATTTCACCATGTGTATGCATGCACGTTTGTGGACATGTGTGGGTTCGTAATGAGCGGTCGGACGTCCAGAATTTCAGAATGTATGTGTGCTTTGCACGTTTGCATTCATAGCTTGTATGAGACCGATTGTTTAGGGTGTGTGTTAGCTGACACATATAAGCGAGAACGTTTGCAGCAAAGGATGAGGGGCATTTCACCTATACCCGGGACGGATTTACTCAGCAGAGGAATATATATAATATATATATATATAATATACATAAGCAAAATATCAGGAGCACACGTTGTGTTTTTTCGCATATACGTGTAATACCCAAACTTGAGGGTGAGACAAACCGCTCTCAAAATTCGAACTGCAAATGTTTTCCAATACTTTTGTTACGCGGTCCTTATGCTTAAATATCTTTTTTACAACACGTTTATATGGCTCGAGCCCGGTACAGAACCACATAATGCACGCTTTTACCCCTCTATTAATTGACTTCAACCGTGGTTTCTCATTCCACTAATTGATTACTCTGCCTCATCGACAAATTGCTTCAAAAGCGAATACAGGCTCTAGTACCAATTTCACCCCTTGAATCGTACAAAGCTGAAAATGAGGATTTAAATACACGGAGGGGTTTAGTGTAAATAAAAAATCTTCATGATGTACCTTAATATCTAAGGTCGTAGGTTAGAAATAGTTTGATGAATTTTGTCCAAAATTGTCTAGAATGGGAATCTTGCATGAAACGAGATGAAAAGGTATTTTTGATTCTCTACTTACTGATTACCAAATTCCAAGAAGAAATTTTTTATTGAATAAGAAATAGTTATTTCTTTGTTATAAATAAAGTTTGAATAATTGAGCCCGCTTGTAGCTTTCTATCGCCTAAAGTATCTGTTGGCTATTGAGCTATCCAATATGACATAATTTTATCAGAAAGGTTTGTTTTTGCATGAAAATAAACGTACACCGTTATTATCGAAGCCTAACCTTTCTGACAGAATGACATCAATTTTGATTTCTATATATCTGAATGACGTCATTTTTGCGGGAAAATTTGAATAATATAAATTATGTGATAGAGAGTTTTAAAATAAAAATGGTTTACAAACATATATCTTAATGTATAACTGTTAGTGGAAGCAAGTGAAAAGTTTTCTGTAGGGTTGCTACTAAATATCGTTGTGTGATTAATGAATTTATAAAAATTTTAATTTATATCTTTGTATGCTTGTAAAGAGACTAGTTTATATTGCAAATAGGTGAGGGTGCAGAAATGCAAGTTAGTCTGATCTACACATTATTAATTTTCATATATTTTAAAACACACGATACAAAATATTTACAGGGCTATAGGAATAACATGTTAAGTATAAGTATAGACATAACAGAATAAAGTAATGATACAATTTGTTTGAGGAAACTTTTTAGAGCGATAAAGTTTTATTCAGATAACTTTGCGTTTTCAAAAGACATGTGTTGTCATGGAAAAACAAAAGAAAGTTTAACTGATATTTTGTTAAAGTTTATCCTGTAAAGTTAATTTTCGTTGCAGTGAATATTCCATCAGAAATCGATGTAAAGTTAATCTTCTGTTTTTTCTGTGAAGTTTGTGAAAGAAATTGAAATACGAAAAATTGAAAAATTGAAAGTTTTGTATATCGAAAACAATTCCAAATATTGACTCAGTGATCCATGTGAACTTGGTCGCACATCGGGTAGCTTAGTACGTATTATACAGAAACTTTTATAAATTTTACATTGTTACGACAGCCAGAATAACTACGAGATGGTATAAATACCAGAAATCAACACCAAATAACTACGTGAATGAAATTTTGAACTACCTGGTGCACGATCCGATGCACACGGGTTCTTGACACACTATTTAAAATTAGTTTAGCTTTTGAAAAAATTAAGATGTTTTTAAGTTATCATAGAAAACGTGCTAAGGCAACTGATGCGCAACCTGGTGCACCCGAGTGGTCGACTCACTATTTTGAATTAATTTTGTTATCAACAAAATTTAAATTGGTGAAAAGTTCTCGTAGAATACGTATTAAACTATCTGGTGCTCAATCCGCTATACCCGGATCGTCCACTCACAATATGATATAAAGGTACCGATGCACAGTAGGGTATTTTGGATTTGTTCATGCAAATAATCGACGACTCGTCAATTTTCAACCGAATTGAATTTTTTTTAATACTCGTGAATAAATTTACTGTCGGAGAGATACGCCACTATTGCGGTTTGAATCGCCAGTACGTCAAAAAAACGTCGACCAACGTTGGCAGTCGTTGGCCGATTTTTAGGCTATTCAGATGTCACTAATATTTGGTAATTCGTACAAACAATGCTTCATGCTCATTGTTATTTATGCTTTCAACCATTACAAGTGCAAACCTTTCTATTCTCATTCTATTTTTGCGATAAAAGTTTTAAATAGTAGTTAATAAACGTTCATAACGTTAATACATTAATTTTCAAATTATTCAACATAGAAACATAGCACATTGATAAAAAAATTTTGGTCGGTATTTAATTATTTAAATAATAATTTTATTAAAATAAACATAAAAACTGTAAGAAAAAAATATTTAAAATTCTATAAAATACTCTTTCGTTGATATCTTCAGAATAAACGTTTCTCGGTTGAATAATTCGAAAATTAAAGTATTAACGTTATGAACTTTTATGAATTATTACTTAAAACTTTTATTGCAAAAAAATAATGAGAATATAATGGTTTGCACTTGTAATGGTTGAAAACATAAATAGCAATGAGCATGAAGCATTGTTTGTACGAATTACCAAATATTACTGACAACTGAATAGCCTAAAAATCGGCCGACGACTGCCGACGTTGGTCGACGTTTTTTTGACGTACTGACGATTCAAACCGTAATAGTGCCTATCTCTCCGACAGTCAATTTATTCACGAGTATTTAAAAGAAAGTTCAATTCGGTTGAAAATGGACGAGTCGTCGATTATTTGCACGAACAAATCCAAAATACCCTACTGTGCGATGGTTGCAAAATATCTGATGAAATCATTGGTTCGAAGTGACAAAGAGGAGCAAGTCAAAGTACAAACTTAAACTAAAACTACTCTCGAAACTTACGGAATGATGCTTAATCTTGAGCAGATGTACAAGGTTTCATAAGTTGGAAAGTAAAAGTAAATTTTCCTAAACCATAAGAATTTTTGGTATTCTTGATGATTTGGCTTTTATTTTTCGATTTTTTTATTTCTAATTTTTTAGGAGTTTTAAGGTTTGGTTATATAATCATCTGTCCAGACGAAAGCCGCGACGACCGCAAAATCGGCTTGATCGAAATTGAAAGAGTAACACAGTGGCTAAAGTTGTCTGCTTGGTTCCTAGCAGTATATATTAGTGACGTCACATCTGTTTGAGTGCGATTAAATAGACTCTAATTAATAGTATATTGTGAACGTACGAAGTAAAAAGACGTTTGCCTCTTTGGTGCACACCATATTTCATGTAAAAGAAGTATTATTTACAAGTTTATCACATTTGATATTTGAGGTTAGGTTGGAACGACCTTAATCGTACACGGGCGATAGCGAATTCACCAGTGCGGAGTACAATTATTACGAGTTTTAAAGACTCATAATTGTGATGCGCCCATGTACATTTAATGTCCCTACTTCTGTTGTTTAAGCAGTCACTTTCGAAAAGAAAAAAGAGTTACAAAGTGCATAAGGATATCTTTTCACTGAAAGGAAATTCGTCATTTAAAGTATTTAATTCAACGCAGAAATCGTAAAATTATGATCATAATCGTACTCCGCACATGCACATTCGCTGTCGCCAGTGTACAAGTATTGCCGCGTGAAGATAAGTTTATATGTCACACGTGTTAAACTTGAAAATCATACCTTCGTTATATAAAATGTAGTTTGCTTCAAGGAGACAAAAAGTCTTTTTACTCTCTCGTATTTTCAAAACTCACGCTAAAATGAAAAGACTGTATTTCCCTCCTAGGTACATAATATAATATTTTGCTTGTAGCGAATTTATTGAAATCCATAAGCATAAGTCCAATAATAACGTAAATATGAATTCGATGCAAAAAAAATTATTCTGTATGATGAATTTCATCCCGAGGAAAAGTTACCCTAAATCATGCCTGCCTTACATAAACATTTTTGTTGTTGTAAATAATTAAAAACAGAAAAGAACATGTTATTTTCTATATGATGTTATTCATTGCTTTAAGTTTCTAAGAGTATTTTTTATCTAATTTCATAAAACATTCCCACCTAATAAATACTGGAAGTTCTGAATAACTTGTAAAAACTTGTAAAAAATTGTAAACATAAAAGCGTATTCATATGTACGGAATTTTTCGTCTTAAGTGATCAGTTGATAATTTATTGTAATTTTATTCCTAACTTACCAACACGACTTTGCAAGCCGTTGGTAGATAGCAAATTTTATTTAAGTAGCAACTTTATTGAACCCACGGTCGTCCCACGGATGTCCCATGGTTATGAACAATGGGTCAAGCATGGCTAATGATCCTTCTGCCATGCTTTGCCAACAGCCGAAGGTGATTTGGTTGAAATTGAACTTTGGCAAAATTTTCGAAGAAGGACACAACCTACTAAATTTTCCTCACTTTTTTTAAAGGATTGGACATATGTTCTTTGATTCGACTTTGCGCAATTTTTTCAAGAACCCGCGTGAAAGAAGTTTGCATAGCCATTGTCGGCCCAATACTGGGTACCTTTATTGGACCAAACTTAGCTGCCATCATCGTGCCATTGCCGGATTGATAGCTATGGCCTTGACTTGGCAACCAGGGCTTGGCTGCCATTGTCGGCTCAACACTGGCTATGGTCTAAGGATATGACAAAAAAGATATTTAGAAATTAATATTAATTGATTGCGAGTACTTTGAATATAAATATTAATGGTCCTGTTTAGATTGAATACATACATTTCATTTTAAACATTATATTACAAATAAAATTTCTAACGTTACTGGGTATCGAACCTACATCTGTATACCTAAATCTATTGCCTCACAGTCGGACGTGCTAACCACTTCACTAAACCGACAAGTTGAAACTCTGCGAAAAAGTCATCCTCATAAGCTGAAGTTCAGAAAAGTTAAAGAACCAAATTTTAAGGTCTCTTTTTCTAATTACACAGGCCCACAAAAAAAACAAAAGTGTCTGTGCAATTGACCAGACCTATATATTCTTATATATTTTTCAACGCTGAATCCGAATTTGCAATAAAAAAGTAGGGTCCAGCTACTTTTTTATGGGGTTTTGCTCGAAGAACCTCATTTTTTACGGTTTTTTCATGTTTTTTTTAAATAAAAAAAAATAAAGAAAAATTTTATTTTTTTGACTTCAGAATCGAATTCGACGGGAAAAAATACATCGAAAACCATGTTTTGATTTTTT
>NC_046661.1:116739279-116743257 GCF_010883055.1 Belonocnema kinseyi | reverse complement strand
TTTTAATGTCATTTTAATCAAATTTGAAGCAAATTTTCACTTTTCGCGATTTTCTGCCTTTTCATCGCCGTATGGTGGGTTGAAATTTTTATAAAAAAAAATCAAAACATGGTTTTCGATGTATTTTTTCCCGTCGAATTCGATTCTGAAGTCAAAAAAATAAAATTATTCTTTATTTTTTTTTTTATTTAAAAAAAAACATGAAAAAACCGTAAAAAATGAGGTTTTTCGAGCAAAACCCCATAAGAAAGTAGCTGGACCCTACTTTTTTATTGCAAATTCGGATTTAGCGTCGAAAAATACATAGGAATATATAGGTCTGGTCAATTGCACAGACACTTTTGTTTTTTTTGTGGGCCTGTGTTATTTATTATTATGCGACGAAATGTTAAAAAAAATATCATTACAATAATTTTTAAATAAATAATTTGAATCGACTACAATTTTTTTTCGCGTAATATTTCATTTTTTTCCGTTGTAGCCTGCTTTACAACTTTTTGCAATGACAGGAAATGTAATTTTTTATAAACATTACAAATTTTTAATGACAGATATTCATAAATTTCATCGTGAACTTTGACAATTTTTCAATAAAATTTTTTTATCTTTCATGTAAGATTTATGTATCAGGTGCTAAAACTGAGACTTGGCGAAACAAAGTGCCGATTCTGGGTCAAGCATCGGTGGAGAATCGGCAAATATAAATAGTCAATATAGGCTTCCAGCACTGGCTCAACATTGGGCAGATTTAAATAAAACATGGTTTGCCGTGGTAAAAGTCACACTTGGCCCAGTATTGTGCCGTCACTGGGCCAGACTTTGGCTGATCCTCGTGAAACATGGTTCCCCGTACTAAAAGTGAAAATTGGCGCAATAAAGTGCTGATACTGGGCCAAGCATCGGCGGAGGATCAGCATATATAAAAAGCCAATATAGCCTGCCAGCTCTGGCTCAAAATTGGGCCGATTTAAATAAAACATGGTTTGCCGTGATAAAAGTGATAACTTGGCCCAGTAATGGGCCGCAACTAGGCCAGACTTTGGCTGATCCTCGTGAAACATGGTTTCCCGTCCTAAAAGTTATACTTGGCACAATAAAGTGCCGATACTGGGCCAAGCATCGGTGGAGGATCGGCAAATATAAATAACCAATATAGGCTGCCATCACTGGCTCAACACTGGGCCGATTAAAATGCCGATATTGGCCTAATAACTTTAGCCAAACTTTGGCTGCCAAAATTGGACCAACACTGGGCCGTGTATTCAGCTCCGGCAATTCGCACTTGGGATGTTGTACCGAAAATACTACTAGAAATAAAAATTGATGGTAGATGATTAACGTATAAGATAAAAGCACAAAATACACAGATATTAACATTTTTTAACATCTGCTATCTTTTCGATATGTTAAGCGTAAAAATATTTTGGTGTAAACTAATACTTCGAAGATGTTTTATTGAAACATCCAAGATATTAAAGTCCTTATCCGAGGGCAGGAAACCCCCATACTTCTAGAGCCCACTTAATGAAGCTTATAGTAAATTTTGTAAAAAGGACTATCGACGTCTATCGTTCTTTTAATAAAGCTCATAGTCAATGTTTCTTATGGTATGTAAACTTGTAAAAAAATTATGATTAATAATATTTTGGTCAAACATTGTTAGAAATCTCTGTTGAAATATTCAGAAAAGCTTGACTGAAGCTTTATACAGTAACTGTTTCTAAACAGTGCAGGACGTCGAATCACCCAACTAACTAAAAGAATATACGAAATAATTGGAAAATGTTTAACTTGTTGAAATTCGTATTGAATTCTTTAGAATTCCAAAGGATTCAAGTGCAAGTTTGATGTAATGTAACATAAACTTGTCACAAAGATCACTCTTTCATTTTATATTCTGGAATAATTTACCGCAGCTGAATTTTGAAACTTGTTGAGATTAATACTGAATTCTTTGAAATTCATTATAAATTCTTTAAAATTCATTAAAATCCCACCGACAAGAAAATCACATTGACGATCAAATTTGCCGGAAGAAAAAATTAAAATCCAACACAAAAAGCCTGAATTTTGAAGGATACCAAATTGATTTTCATATTGCTGAAGTTGCAACTGCGACTAAAGTCCCAAGTCTCCAGTCCTCTTTTTTTGCTATGACAGCACTTGCTTGTCCTGTCTCTCACCTCTTCCTCGAACCTCTTCTACCTCGTTCGCGAATGCTACTACTACCACCATTACCACTACCTCTACTTTATCATTATACCGTACCTCCTTCACTTTACCTCCTACCTGCCCCACCACCTCAACTCCGAGCTTCATTGTGCACCCCAACCCATTGAAAGCATAAAATTATAATCTGTCATATTCATCAGTACACTGTCTTCCCCTGTTCTACCCCTTTAATACACCCAACCACCCCTGATCTTTTTTCCACTATAGCTTGGAGAAGCACAGGTATGAAGATCAATTGCTACATGGAAAAAATCGTTATGCGAATTGCGAAATTTATATCAAGCAAGTTCTGTCTTTCTTAAAATTATGTTGTAAAAAGTTATCAAAGTTATATGCTTCTGGGAAAAACAATCAACTTGCCCCTGCAGCGGAGTATGTAGGCTAATTTGTTAAAATTAAAGAAGGGCAGTAATTAAATTATTTTAAACGACTTTTTAGTTCAATGAATTTCGTACATTTAAAAATGGCTTTTTTTTTGTATTTTCATTTCATGTGTATGGTAAAGGGACCAAATACTGAGGGGGATCCTATTGTCCGAAGTCGCAGATAAAATCCTTTATACTATCACTATCTTTGCACGTACGCTTAATTTTTTTTTATTTAGAAGCTTAACTGAAAATTGTTTAATAACTTTCAATAATAAAATAACATATTTAAGTTTTAGGCTAGAAGAAATCACCTTTTTCCTCGAGAAAAGGTTTGCCCTCGGTAATTGGTTACGTTACCCTAATTATTTTAATTTAAATTGTCTATTTTTTAAGGTTAGTTAATATTTATATAGCCAATAATACTAATAATACATTTTGTATTGCTTAAAATAAAATATTTATTGCGCTGACATAAATAATGTAGTATTGTTCATCCACACATTGCATATGATTAAAACTTTTTCTCGTTTCATATCATATGACTTGGCCAAACTGCTTCGTACCCAACTCGAACAAGCTGCCCTAAACGCCACGAGCAAGCGTTTTGATTTTTTTCGAAAACCAAAAGTAAAGTTAGTTTTAAAAACGACGATAATTTAGAAAGCCTATGAAATACTCTTTTTAATATTAATACTCTCCATTAATTGCATTAACAAGCACATCCAATAAACATAAATAATTTTTGCTGTATATATTTACCCATCACTATCGAAAAAAAAACAAATTGCGATTTTCCAAAAACTACGAAGCGTGATAGAACAGAAATACAGTCATGTATTTATCTCTTATTAACACGTTTCATTTCGTAGAGAGAGCGCTACTTCTCTTTTCCATCATTTTCAAACAGCCAGTCGGCCCACCTGCCCGCGGCCAAACAGTCGCGCTCTCCCCTATATACAAAGATCACATTAAAACCTTAACAAGAGAAAAAATGTATTCTATGGGCTAAAAAATTATAATTATTTTAAAACTTAAACTTTCATTAGTGAAAATTAGAGTTCCCCTAGGGAGAGTTGTGTCACCTCTTACACGGAAAAAGGTAAACTGTAAGATGTACAATTTCAAACAGTAAAGCTGAGGTTTAATGCGTACTTACTCTGAAATGAGTAGTTTTCACAGTATTGAATGCAGTGTGAACCAGTAATCTGAAAGCATACTAGTCGAAATACCATGTGGAGCAATACATATAGCAGCTATTGCAGTTTGACATTGTAGAGTGTAATACGAGGGTAGTTCAATAAGTCCTTAGAATGACCAACAGATGGCGCGCGAATCGCTCCAAATCATCTGTTTTCAGTCAGCACCACTCCCGACTAGA
>NC_046661.1:116734404-116739179 GCF_010883055.1 Belonocnema kinseyi | reverse complement strand
TGTATAGAGCTCCAAGGAGATTATGTTGAAAAATAAAAAAAATTTTACCCAAAAAAATTGTTTTTATACTTCATTCTAAGGACTTATTGAACTACCCTCGTAGCATTGGTACACGCTGTTTAAATTACTGCTCCACGTTGTAAGGTTTCACTTACAAGCTGGTAGACGTTACATTTTCCCATTGTGAATTAAAAATGGTGAAATATACAGTTTACAACTTGTAAGCTATCCCCTTTCATATTGCGATGGGTAGTGGGATACAAAGTAGATGGTACAGTTTGAAATAGTAATCCGGTATACGAATATAGGGCCTCACCCCGCACCAATTTTGCGATGTCAAATTGTAACATCCCCTCTTTCTTACTGTGTCAAGTGCTAACGGGGAGTGTTAGAAGTACAGTGTGAACTGAGGAAATAAATGTTAATGGGCGATATTATAATGTCTCTACTTTCAAACAGGGTTATTTGCTGAGCGACATTTGTTTTATTTTCTACAATATTAAGTTTATTTTTATAAATAATTATTTATCAATAATTATTTTTCTAATTAAAACTAAAAGGTGTATTCAGATTATAATAAAATTCATATCTGCCATACTAAGGAAAGTCTTACGTAAGTGGCATTGTCGTTTAGGCCGATTTTAACATTTTCAGTTATGAGAAAATAGACCGTAATCACGAAGTCAGCTAAGTAAATTTTTTTTTAGTATGCACTGAGAAAAATGAAAAAATAATTTGTATGAAGAGTGCTCTATTACTATACAGATTACTATGGTACTAGTGACTAGCGCTACATTACCACCGACAGATCTCGAGTTCGCGCCATTCTCGACTGTACATGTAAGCATTATATTTTTGTATCCATTCGTGTGTTTATATTTTATATTATAATCAAATCCCAACCTAAAACCTCCAACATTTACTAAAAGCTACTTTTAAAACTTTTATAACTATTACAGTGCGATACTGGAACACTAAATCTTTATTTTCCCGGAACAGAAAAAGTTTTCTCTATAAGCTGTTTTTTATTCTTATACAGTCTCCTCATATTTCGGAAGCAAGTTTTATTATGTTTTAAAGTTAAAGAATAAATTTGCAGTCGCTGTTTAAAAACAATTTTTAAAATCCACGAAATTCGAATCTCTTTGAGATTGTAAATTTCCACATTTTATTGCTTGGAACTGGATAACTTTGTTTAGTCATACGTTTTTGGCCTGAATTCAAAAACACTTGATCTCGGGAGTAACTTTTGTTTTTATCTTTATAGGCTGATTTCGATTTTACGGAATGTTATTTCGCTATCCTAAAAATTTTTTTGTTTGTTTGTTAGATATCTAATTATGCATACTGCAACGCTTCAAATATTATTCCAGGAATAAAATAAAAAAATATTCAAATAAACACCATTTACTTTTTTTAATTAAGCTTTATTCAAACCTTATATGGGCTTATGAAAGCTACATAGTATGATTACACTAATTATAAGGCAGATAGAAAACAATGAAGCGCAGATTTAAGTAGTTTTCGATAAAGACGAATTTAGATATCGAGGATACATTCTTCTAGAAAAGAAAATATGAGGAGGCAGGCAGAGATATTTGGTTCAGCGATGAACATTTCCATACAGTAAGGCGCGTTTATTTTCGTTTTCCTTTTCAGATTTTTGATTAGTTAGAGTCTTTGAGAGTCATAAGTAGGGCATTACCAGACTACATGGTTTAGGTCCTCTCGTTCATGGTCACATTTACATTTAGGATCATCGATGAAACCAATTTGAGAGAGCGAGCCTGCTAAATTGTAATGGTTAGCCCGGCAACGGTTAATGGTCGTGATGAATTTTCGTTTAAACTTTTTATTGGCGTACCACGGAGACTTGTGGTTCGAATTATATGAATCAAAAAAAGTAACACCTTTAACCGTGTCTGACTCTTCATTTGCGGTAAGATTATTTACTATGGAATCTTCTTTAAAGTATTTGTAGAAATCGGTAAAAGGTATTTTAGAAATATCACAACTGTTCGAAGAAGAAGCAGCCTTGGCTAGAGCCTCGAACTCCTCATTTCCTCGGATACCTCTGTGTGAAGGAATCCAATTAAAGCTAATAGTCTTTGCATTTTCATTCGAGGAGATGAACTAACTAAATTTTTCTTTGTTTTCAAGAATGTAGGGGTTAATTTTGGCTTTGATTTTGTTGCTCTGGAGACTTTGCAAGGCACTCAGGAAGTCTGAGAAAATGAGAAAGTTGGAGCCAGCATTTTGGTTTGCTATGTCGAGAGAGTCGCTTAAAGCAATACATTCTGCAGTAAATATAGATGCTTTTCGCTAGATACTTTTTTTGATAGTGATGTTCAGTTTGGGACAATATCTTCTTTCAAACTTAGGCCAAATTTGGTGTCGACCGATATAGAGTTATAAAGTCTACTAAAATTCTTTGTGTGTACATGGAAGTTTATGTGATCAATTATATTATTTTTCATGTTTCTAACTAACGAGACGCATTCATAGAAATAGTCATTATGGACCCTTCCATACTTTTCAAATACAGTAAGGTAGCTTAAAAGAGCGGCATTTGTAAGTGAGGTGCTGTTCGAGCAGATTTTGGCTAAGTAGCAATGAAAGAGAAATTTTGTGCGGTGAATTACTGAAGTGAGTTTAGATTCCGCAAGTAAGATGTTAGTGGGAGTTGAAATGCGGTATCCCAGGGCAAAACATGTGGGCGAATTTTGAATTTTTTCGGGTTTGTCAAAGTTGGGTTTGCTATTTGAAAGATATAAAAAGGAGCCATATTCCAAAATGGATCGAATAAAACTTTTGTACAAAATGATTAGAGTCACTGGGTCTGAGATCCACCACGTTCCGCACAAAAATTTAATTGTATTTAGTGCTTTAGTACATTTGTTTTTCACAGCTTCGACCTGTAGTTTAAAGGAAAATTTATAATAAAAGATTACTCCCAAAAAGCGTGCCGAATTTTTTGATTTTATAGTGTGACCATCGATAGTGATTCAGCATTTCCGGGGGCTATCTTTTATTTGTTAAAGTGTACGAGAACAGTTTTAGAAGGAGAGATATCCAAACCCAACTCACGTGAATTATTGTTTATCTTTTGGATTGAGTTTTCTACAATTTTACTATTTGTTTTGAATTTCTTGAATTTGATAAGCACGGCAATGTCATCATTGAATTGCAAAATCGAAACTCTTTTTGGGAGATCTTCGGTAACACAGGCGACATAGAGAATGTACAGTAAAGGACTGAGCACCCCTCCCTGTGTGATCCCCTTGAACACCATTCTTGGAAAATCGATATTGAAATCAGAAAATATAAATCTGGAATGAGTAAGATGCTTCACAAAGGCTACTAGGTTTTTCGGACATCCAATATAGGCAAGTTTTTTAATGAGAATACCTATATTGTCATTATCAAAGGTGGTGCTAACATCAAGAAAAGCGATTAAAACTTGTTTTTTCTCGAGAAAAGCTTAATTGATTTTTGCTTTAAGTTAGGCTAAGTTATCTTCGCAGGATCTGCCCTTTCTAAAGCCGTTTTGACTATGGGGAATGAGATTGAGGTGTTCAGCTCACCACTGTAACCTGTTTTTTAACATAGTCTCTAACAACTTACACATGCACGAAGTGAGAGATAAGGGACGAAGACCAACCCCGTCCGATTTCGGAATAAAGTGCCCAAAAGAATTTTTCCAGCTTAGAGCATATTCAGAGTTGGCGTACATTTCATTAAGTATATCTAAGAGTAACAACTTATATTGAATCGTCAGGTGCTTTAGAATATCAAAGTCAATTCCATCCATACCTGAAGCAGATTTAGTGTTTTTTTCTTCCAAAGCAACTTTAAATTCAAGAAAGGTGAATGGAGCTCCAAGAACATCATTTTCTGAACATTCTGGGAACATAGTAGTGTTTGAAGGGACCCAAGGGGGGGGGGCACATTTTATTCAGTGCATTCACTATGTTATCTTGAGATTGTAGATTTTCTTTGTAATGAGAAGGAGTTACTTTAACGCATTTATTTTTAAAGACCTTGAATTTGTTCCAAACAAAAGTGGGATTTGATCGAAAGTCTATGCTCTCAGCAAATTTTCCGAAGCCATTTTTTTTCTCTTGTTTGAAAGTTTTTTTGCTACTGCACATGCCTTTTTATAATTTATCCAGTCATGCAGATCTTGGGTGAAATTCCACTTTCGAATATCTTATTCTGAGATCAACAACTTCAAAATCATTTATTTTTTGAAATATAATACTTTTACCTACTTGCTTACAAAAGTCTTTTACTAATCGTACAACGACCACCGTTCCAAAGAGTTTAAACCATTTTTACGTTTATTGCAACTGCATAAGACTCTGAGACTCTGAGACTTTAAGAGAGATAAATTTACGATCCGGGAAATCCAGTAACAGTTGATTGAGTTTTGGAAGTTTTAAATATTACACTTATACACCTTCTATTCCTATTGCCATATATACAGGGTCATTCCTGAAGTAAATTTCAACGAGGAATTCAATGGTGACCTTCATTTTGACCTTGAAGTTGACCTTCATGGCTTTTTGAAGGTCAGCTTTGTTTTTTTAAAAATGGAAACCCCCTTTTTTATGTCTGCAAACGATAGAACAGAAAAGTCTACGTTTAGGTACGTACCCATGTCATAGGTCAATTAGAGTAATAAGCATTGAAATTAAAATTTCAATTTTAAATCTTCGGTCATACGATCATTTATTAATAAAATTAGTTTATAACAACGTTTCGGCCACATTTTT
>NC_046661.1:116728273-116734304 GCF_010883055.1 Belonocnema kinseyi | reverse complement strand
CACAAAAATTTTTAATAATCTACATATTATTTAAGTATGACTACAGAAATTAAAAATAATTTTTTTAAACAAATAGTGATTATGAAATGATATTTTTCGATTAGAAAATGGAAAAACACTGACTCAAATATGGATTTAATATTTATCAACAAAAAAAATTTTATTATGACTCAAATTGTAAGTACATTGTTCAAACAAATTTTCGATTACTTTTAAAAAAAATTTGACTTTTAAATATTTATTTATTAATTACCATTATATTATTAATTTTAGAATACACAAAATGTTTTAAACCTGAAGAAGGTACAAAAATGTGGCCGAAACGTTGTTATAAACTAATTTTATTAATAAATGATCGTATGGCCGAAGATTTAAAATTGAAATTTTAATTTCAATGTTTATTACTCTATTTGATGGACGATCGATGAAAATTCCTCGTTGTTGGTTACACCTTCAACTATACTTTTTCATAGGTCAATTGTAACGTTCAAGGTCAGTCACAGGTTATTTGAAATTAACAAAGTTTTCCAAGAGGTGAGTGTACTTCCTGAAGTAAATTTAAACGAGGAATTCAATGGTGACCTTCATTTTGACCTTGAAGTTGACCTTCATGGCTTTTTGAAGGTCAACTTTGTTTTTAAAATGAAAACTTCCTTTTTTACATCTGCAATCGATAGAGCGGAAAATTCTGCGTTCAGGTACGTACCCAAATCATAGGTCAATTATAACGTTCAAGGTCATTTAGAGGTTATTTAAAGTTAACAAAGTTGTCCAAGAGGTCAGTGCAATTCCTGAAGTAAATTTCAACGAGAAATTGATTGGTGAGCTCTGTATTGATCTTGGTGATGACCTCCAAGGTTTTTTCAAGGTTTTTTCCAAGCAGTTTACGTATATGTTTATCATTTCCCAGGAACAACGACGTGGACGTAGTAAATTCTGTTCCCTTCGGGGTGCTTGATTAGCGAGAGTCCCCTTGCTTCTAACGTTTCGGGGTGCTTGATTAGCGTGAGTCCCCTTGCCTCTCACGCTTCAGTGAAGATGTTCGAACTAAAAACCTTGAGCTTCTTGACAAAAAGCTATACGATTGTAAAAATGAATTACAGCATTACGAATCATCTCTCAATCAATCAAAGTAGCCTGTTGCAGAATACGATTCTGCAATTCGTCTAAGCTTTGCGGTTGCGTGGAGTATATTTTGCTCTTTCTTTAACCCCGAAGAAAATAGTCGAGATGCGTCAGTTTATGAGATCTAGCAGGCCACTTGATTTCACCCCTTCTTCTAATCCACCTTTGAGGGAACTGAGTATCCAAATATGCTCGAAAATCCCTACCGTAATGAGCCGTTGCTCCATTCTGCTGGAACCAAATATTTTGAAAATTATCGCCTGTAATCTCCCTTATTCTTGGTACAATTTGGTTTCTGAGAAGCTCTTCATATGCACGGTCATTGAAATTACCATCGATGAAGAAAGGGCCTATCAATGTATCATTCAAGATACCGGCCCAAACATTAATCTTTTGTCGATATTGTGTGTAACTCTCCAACATCCAATCAGGATTTGTGTTGGACCAGTATCTACAATTTTGCCTTCTAACTTCACCTTTAAAAGTGACAGGATTTAATCCTTCTGTATTACGAAGAGTGCGATTAAAAAGCAAACGAACTTGATCATAAAATCGAACTCGATCTCCCCAACCACGCAACATTAATACAGATGACCTCTCTCGTTCCGAAAGTTTAGCGTGCGCCATAATAATCTTTTAGCAAAAAATAGTAAGTATGTACTCGTAATACGTAAATTTAGTTTCGATTCGTAATATTCGTATGGAAAAACGGTATAGGACTTATGGTATCGCCTTAGGTATTGACTTAGATCAATATAGAGCTCACCAATTAAATTATCGTTGAAATTTACTTCAGGAATTGCACTGACCTCTTGGAAAACTTCGTTAATTTCAAATAACCTCAAACTGACCTTGAACTTTACAGTTGACTGACGTCTTGGGTACGTACCTGAACGTAAAATTTTCCGCTCTATCGATTGCAGATGTAAAAAAGAGTGTTTTCATTTGAAAAGACAAAGTTGATCTTCAAAAAGCCATGAAGATCAACTTCAAGGTCAAAATAAAGATCACCATGGAATTCCTCATATGGTGCTTCGTAGTCCTAAAGTTGAGTTATATTCTGTCTTAAAAATTTAATTCTTAACATAGAGCAAATAGCTCTTTTAATACTAACTAGAAACATTTTCGGAGCGTCAAATAACTGATGTGGCATCGCCAGGCCTCGCCACACTGTAAAAAATACGTTTAAAATTGCACTTTAAGTGTAAATTTACACATATAAAATGTCACTTTAGATGCATTAAAATTACAGGTTAGAAAGCAAATTTCCACATGTTGTGTAGAGTGACGTCTCTTAAAGGTTTAATTCTATGAGTTTGCATGAATTCATACGACGTGTTGATTTTAGATTCGTCCGTATAATATTCCACATTTGTATAATTTTGGCGATAGAGCTTTTTTTCGCTCGCTTGTTCGCGTGTTATGAGCGAACGTACATTTTAGTTTGCAAACTTTATAGCTCACTTTCGGCGAAAGCATAAATGCGAGTAACTGATTTTAATTATAAATTTTATGCCATATAAGCTTGCGTAATTATAAATAGATTCTTAATATGATCTTAATGATTTAAGTATTTGAGGTTAGGTTGATATTTTGGATAAATTTTCCACTTTCCGTTTGTTTTATTTAACGTCAGTCACATATTAAATTTCAGTTCAGTTGAGAATTTTACACTCTTGTACGATTAAACATTTCTATACTAATTTCACGCCACTGCGCGTGAGTCCACTTTTTACATACGTTTAGCGTACTAAAATTCCACAACCTTTTTTTAGAGTGCAGGCGTTGACTATACCACTGGTGCAATGGCATAATTTCAAAAATAAATTGAGTGCAGTTATTAAAAATAAAGCATTTTTTGGGTAAATTTATTATTACATTACATCATCTGTTTCGAGCTGCTGTTATGGAACCTCTACCGATGATTCTCTAATAGGGTAAAAGTGTGACTTTTCCTTGTTGATACGATAGATTTCTAATGCGAAACTAATTTTTGCTCCCAGAAGGAGTCAGGATTACTGAGCGAAAGTTTAACCTCTACTCTTGCGAAACACACAGTGTACAATGCGAGCTGTGTCTAGCGCTCGCTACAAATTAGGGATAACTGGGTGACATTGTTAATTTATCACTCATCTCCATTCGATCTGGATACGGATTTACAATTTCAGAGAGTAAATCTTGCACCCTGATGCAGTGAGGTTCCCTAATTTTTTCCAAAGTGTAAGAATTACTCTGTGGTTGCATGAAAGACTCCGTTACTGCGCCACAGAGTAATATTTAATAACTTTTCGGAATATATCTTACAGCGTACTTTTTCCGTGTACTCCGCTTCTGACTGGTGGTGCAAAAGTGGATCCGGATGCTTTGAAATTGGCGCGTCCTTCAAGTCAAATATAATGTTCAGACACTGAGTGAATAGAAATGAAATATTATATAAATAATTATAATGTAGGTTAACAATTAAGAATGTTTGAAAAGTAAGGAATCTTTTCTTTAAGCATACTTTTTTTCAATCTAATCATTTAAGGTTGTTGGATAAATGCTGTAACATCTAATAGACAGTAAGTAGAATAACAACAATAATAATAGTAATTATTATTTTCAATATATAATTTAATTTTTAATTGCATAAATAAATAATAATTAAATATAATTAATAAGTAGAGCCTCGCTGATTCAGTTGGTTAGACGCTCGGACTTCACCTCTGAGGTCCAAGGTTCGATCCCTGAGCCGGTACCTCTGGAAATTTTTACATTCTCATCCAGAGAAGGTATCAGATTTGTGTGATTGGCCCTTAGTATAGGTATCAGATTGGATTGGCCCTTAGTATACTCTTTTAGTGTCCTAAGTTGAATGCCAAGTTCATTAGTCAAACATTTTGGATAAAAATGCTAAAAGTGAGCCCATTTTTAAAATTTTAGAATAAACATTTTTTCAAGATTCAAACATTGAAATTTCTGTGTTCATAGTACTTAAAAAGAAAAATTTTACTTTACGATAGCCCTAAAAGATGATCATATTAAGTTTTTGAATTTTTCCGAAAAGTTCAAATTTTGACCACAAGATAACCAATTAAAAATGAAAAATTGCATTTTGCGGTCAAACTATGCAATATAGGAAAAAAAAATGATAAGACAAACATTTTTTACATTCTCATCAGAGAAGGTATTAGACATGTGTATAATTTAACAGTCCGCCCCCTCCCCCCTCCCCAGTTTTTGTCAAATATCCACGTTTTGAGACCCCCTAAATCCGAAAAAAAGATTGTTACGAATGTGTACGTCTGTAGGTCTGTATGTATTTATGCCTGTCTGTCTGTGAGCACGGTAACTTTTGAAAAAATAATTTTATTAGATTGATCTCTAGTACACTCTAGAGTCGAACAATTTATCTGATGATTTTTTTCACAAAATTAAAAATTATGATAGTTATAGTATTTTCAAAATTCCAGAAAACACACGAAAATGAACCTTTTAAGTGAATTAACGGACGATATGAAATAATGGCAAGAGAAGAAATAGTGTGATTTTTAAATGCCCTAGAAGATAAGCATAACAACTTTTTGAATTTTCTTAATTAATAAAAAAATCAATTTTGATAGCATAAAAAATAATGAAAAATCCAAAAGTTACATTTTTTCATGCAACATTTTCACAGTATTTCAAATAATCTCAAATATAATAATGCATTTTCAGAAAAAAAATTGTTATGTGTTTGGGTGTGTGTGTATGCATACATACATCATTTAGAATTTAAAAAACGGTTAGGCTGCTCAGTAGACCGTATGTGTAAAGTTTAAATCATAAAGAAAACATTGGAAATGAGCAAATTCAGTTTATGGAAAACCAACAAAAGTTGCAATAAAACGTTGAAAACCCAAATTTTTTTTTAAAAAATGCGCATTTTTTTAAACGAGACTTGAATGCAATCCGGTACGTCAATGACGGGGTAAAAACCAGGCTTTGTCCAATATGCCGGGGCACGCTGCTCTCATCGGATCACTTGATCGCATTAGAAAAATGCGTCCGTGACTGTTGATATATACCGGGACAGCGCCGTGCAAAATAATTAAATAAAATCCAAGTTTAAACCAAAAAATGGCTTCGACATTTTGGGCAGTAACTATCTGAAGCATGTGACAACATTAAGTATAAATTAATAAATAACAGAACTAATTTGTAAATATAATAATGATTTATTAATAGTTTTAATAATTGGTTATTATTCATAACAATAATAACATTACCCAGGGTGTTCTCGTGTTTGTGTCACGGTAGGGTGTGAGCTTTCTTGTTATGACTTTGACGGATTTTGTTGGCAGTATCACTACTACTGATAGGGTTTTCCATGCCAGACAGGCAGATAACGTATAGGAGAGGGACTAAGAAGAACACCAAACCCCATAAACAATAATGGAAAGTATGTCAAAGATTTCTAAAAGCTTGTCGCTTCTTGAGCATCGTCAAGGGGCCCCTGGAGCCGCTGTTGGGGGCCACAGAATGTGGGACGGTGGTGATGGTAAGCTGCAATATGGTCAGGCAGATCTCAATAATCAAACAACTGGCCAGCAAGGTCGCTGCGACAAATTGTAAGGAGTGGAACATCAAGTGTGCCTGTGAATGATGCTTTGGCTAGCATTAGCTATTTACATTTAACCACATTGACAGAAATACCGTGGGAGAGCATCAAGTGACATACGAGGGTAGTTCAATAAGTCCTTAGAATGACCAACAGATGGCGCGCGAATCACTCCAAATCATCTGTTTTCAATCAGCACCACTCCCGACTAGATATATGGTGCATTCACAGTCCACATCTTCTGAGTTTACGTGTTTTTATAACCAATTGAAAAAACAAATTGTTCGTTAAGAAAAATGGAAAAAAACGAGTTCAGAGCGGTAATCA
>NC_046661.1:116713427-116728173 GCF_010883055.1 Belonocnema kinseyi | reverse complement strand
TGAAAAGCGATTGACCAAGTGTATAGAGCTCCAAGGAGATTATGTTGAAAAATAAAAAAAAATGTACCCAAAAAAAATTGTTTTTATACTTCATTCTAAGGAGTTATTGAACTATCCTCGTACCATAATGAAAGTGGAATTGGTGCGTCTGCATTACGAAAGCCCGAAGTTTAAAACGAAAATGAAAAAAGGATGCAATTTAAAAAACGAAATTTACTGCAAAGTATCATAATATAAAAAAAGTCGCACTAAGAGATCTTATCGCTAAGGTGAAGGACGTCACGACTAATCTAAACATCACAGAAGACCAATCAATAGAGATTAAACAACAGGTTGATTTGAAATGGAAAAGCGACGGCAATGAGCATCAGTTAGAAGAAGCCGCGTCACACGATCAAGCAGGGGCAATCGATGTTTTTCCTCAGCCTGTTGATAATCCAACACCACCACATCCTCCAGAGGTGGATGACCTTATACAAGCAGAGGTAGAAGCAGAGGTTCAGCAGCAAAAAAGTCGATTAAAATGGATTAAAATGGTTAGGTGCCTTTATTTTGTGGCAGAGAAATGTGGACAAAGTGTGAGCAGAGAATATCATAGACTGTTCTTATTTGAATACCCAGGGCTAGCGATGATGTGAACAGCGAAATCCCAGAAAAAATATGGCGCCTTGGAAGAAATTTTGGTCATGCTTTATTAGAGTTCAGATATGTATAACCAACACTAAGGCATTCTTTACCCAAGATGAACATCATAAATGATCTGCGTGCATTAATACAATAGCTCAACAGCAAGGTTCTACCTGCGTATTTAAACGTAACAAAAACTGTGTTAGATGTGCAAACTCTTGCATACGGTGCAGCTGTGGCAACCATTAGAACGCTGGACCGCAGAACTAGGCCTTCAAAATGCAGCCTTTGTCCTGACAAGGGATCGAGATCCACCATGAAAGAACAGTATGGATATGGATGTCAGTAAAGTAAGGTGCAAATTAGGTCGATTAACTCAATATATCATCCACCCTCGGCACATCGATGCATCGATGCATTAATTGCGTCGTTATAAGAAAAGTAGTGCACAAAGAAAACAAAATCGATCCTTTCAGACAGATGAAAAACGGTTCGATCGTGAATTAAATGTAAAGCAAAATAACCAGTAAGCCACTGAAGTCCCTCAATTGGAAGACATGACTCGGGTGTTTGTGGAAAAATGAACAGATGCAATTTGGATACTGTGTGGTTCAAACTGGAGAAAGGAAGGGAAAGCAACAGTCCTGAAATGCAGCTGATAGACATCACAGCTTTAGATATTTTGTCGGTCTTGAAAATGGCAAGTAACTGGAAAGCTCCCAGATCTGAAGCCAGGCTTTATCCTTAAGGGTACTACGTATATGTGACGCAAAAAAACAGACGCTCAGATCCATCTGAATTTCGACAGAGAGCCTGTCTTTTAACAATTTACATATGTCTTACAGTTATCATTGCAAATAAGGTATATTCTTATTGTGACGAGAATGTCATGCGATGAGGCTTTGGGGTACAAGAATCAAATATATTGATCATGGACACCCGAGGATAACTAGATCCATACGCATCACGACGGTATTTCAGGGAGATTCCTTCATTACAGTATGGTTCTGTTTAGCGTTAAAACCATGGATCCAAACACTCAACAACATATCTAATGGGATCAGAATACATGATAATGAGGATGGTCATCAAGTGACCCATCTTCTGCACATGAATGACCTGAAGCTGTACGATAGTTCAGCCCAGAAACTGCAGTAAGTGATCGATGTCACAAAGCAGTTTTCCAATGATATCCACATGAAGTTCGGACTAGAGAAATGCAGAGCAGTGCATTTAACCAGATGGGAATTAGGGACTGTAGAGTTAGAGAACAAGTTCGAAAATGTTTCGTACCTCGTGCTTTTCGATCAGTTTCTATTTTTGATTGTTTTACCCACGACGTAGTATAAAACGAGTTCGAAGAAGGAATCGCGTGCGCACATTTATTTCCTTCTCTTTACAAAAAATATTAGAGTGAGAAAGATCTGACGTCACATTTTAACAAAGAATTTGTCTTCCGATGAGGCCTTGAATATCAGGGTAGAAACTATAGAGGAATTATCAATAAAATGTAGGCAGAAAGCTATCCATGGCGAACATGCCAAAACGTTAGATCAAATGAAGCGGACATAATGATGTAGCGGGCATTATAATTGAGCAACTTATTCTAAACCTAGCTCTCTTAAAAGAATGGATGCCTTTCTATAGATACATTCTAATGCCCGTTTTAGAAATCGAACATTACATCTTATATTGGGATGTTGCCATTTAAACATATGATTTCAATCGAGCCAATCAACCCCACATCGTGGTGCGAGAAAAAAAGGTGAAACAGTCTACATCATCGACATTGCTTGTCCACTTAACAGAATTTTGCAGTCAACCTATAAAACCAAGATCCATAAGTATAGCGAGTTAAGACATGAATTAAAGGCCATATGGAGGAATTAAAATCATGTATCTATTCATCCTATTGTGATTCCGGCTGCAGGCAACGTGCACGCAAGATGCACTGAACATCTTGAACATTTAGGAGTTAGTAGGCAGATGATAGCTCTAAGAAAGCATCCATAGGTGACTGTTGTGACCTCCAAAGCTTGCGGCTGCTATTAAAATATAGCAGCGGTAAGGAATGAGCTCCAAACTATACCATGCACGTAATTGTATACCGAAAACATCATCGCAGGAGGTTTCAAGCATCGTATTAAATTAACTTATAACATTCTCATCCCATCAGTCACTTGCCTTAGTCCGTGGCTATGATAGAAAACCGGGTTCACCCGAGTAAAAGTTTGAAACAAAAAATAATAAGATGGTAGGTCTAAGAAAGCATCCAGAGGTAAATTTTGTCACCTCCAACGCTTGCGGCCGCTGTTTAAGTATGCCAGCAGTAAGGGACGACCTCTAAACTGCACCATGCTCGTAATTGTGTACCTACATTATCATTGCAGGAGGTTCCATGCATCGTATTATATTAACTTATAACATCCTCATCTCATCAGTCACTTGACTTAGTCTGCGGTTATGGTATAAAACTGGGCTTACCTGAGTAAAAGTTTGAAAATGAATAATAATAATAGTAATAATATTAACTTAGATTTGATAATTGAAAATTATTGCAAACTAAAAACTAATTTTTTGAATGATATGACATTTTAAAGTATTAATTAAAAATTTGGCTAAATTCAATTTTATACTAGAAATTTTTGAATTCCCATGATAAAAATTATAATAAGACAACATATAGGGGAAAAATTTAGAATTGTATTGTTTATGAATTAAAGCAAATAAATTGAATTCTGAGGATACGGTATTTTGTGAATACCTTTGATTAAACTGGTTTTAATAAAAATAAATTTTATTACATCCTAGAGAAGACCAAAATTATATTTTTTTAAACAGAGTTGACATCAGCCTCTGAATCAAGACATCAGTTTTAGTCTTCTTTTATTATTTAAAATTTATCACATGTTACAATCAAAGTGCACCTGCAATCCTAAAAAATAACTTACATTTCCGAATTTTATTACATTATTTATTGAAAATTCAAATTTTACCTCACAAATAGTAGATTCCGAGTAAGGTATTCAATTATCTCGATTAATACTCTCTATCGATAATTGCTTCAGTTCAGTATCTTTTGGGACTTTTCTTAAGGAAAATATTTGGCGAGGGCTATTACGGTGGTAAAGAATACAACATGCCTCCATTTTTTTCATTAAAAATTCTTACTTTCTTAAAAAAACACTGCACGAAAATATATTTTGAGATATAGCCTCTTCTTAAGAATACATCAAATGTTTAGCGCTTCGTCACGTATTTCCGATTCGATTTTAGCGTCGGCTAGTGGAGGGGGTAATGTGACCCAACTCTCCCTAGGGAAAATCTAGTGAAAATCAAAGAATATGCTATAATTTTTTTATTATAAAGAAATAAATGTCCAAAAAATGTTCTTGTGAACACTCCCCAACCGATTTTAACGATTTTTATTTAAAGTAGTCTCTACCGTATGATTCGGCTTATAATTATCGTGTGATGAAGAGTCTAAGAATGGGAAAAGAAAGTAGTAAAAGGTGTGGTAAAATACGATATATTAAAGTTTAATTTAGGAATTTGAACGACGGAGCAGCAGGAGAATGAGAAAAAGAGCAATGATGATGGGAAGGTAGACGAAGAGGAGGGTTAGGTACCAGAAGGAAGATGCGAAAAAAGAATAAGTATTAAATGAGTCTAGGGGCTCAAAAGGGGAGGGATGCTTCGAAAAAATGAGATAACTCGCAGGGTCGAGTAAATTCGATATATAAGAACGAGATAGGAGATTGAGGATTATAATATAAATAAAGACACATTATAAATTTCCTCAGTTTCATAAACACCCTTCTCAACAGAGCTAGATGCGAGCATAATATAACATAAATAAGTAATTCTAAATCATATCTAAACAAAGAAATGAAGCTTGAATATATTAACAGAAAAAACTGCCGTTTCTATGAGAGCTGCAAAACAAAGGAACCTCTTCTGCTAAACACGAATCAAGGATAAATGGTGTCTAAAGAAACCCAAAGTATGGATTCAAATTGTTCTAAACCTCTTTGTTACTTCTACTTTGACTTTCTTTAAAGAGTTTTTAAAAACGCCGATACCTGCCGGTACCTGCCAAATATTGTTACAAAGTAATTTAAAGATAAAATTATGCTGTGAATAAGGTTAAAATATCTTTTGGTGCAGGTAAATTGATGAGAGCAGAACTATAGTGACTACAGTGGTAAAAAACTGAGGGTTCATTTAACTTGTGGCTTAAATAAAAGTTACTATCCTTTAGAACTAGAGCTTCAATAGAAATCTCTAGAGACCCAAAAAGATTCCTTTAGAAATTTTGAACAGAACAACATGAATAAACCGCTTGCAAAGTAGGCTTGTTAAATAAGGGATCAATTTACAGTAATCAACCGATGACTTAAGACGAAAAAAGTTTTGCATGTGAATATATTATATCATTATATCTATTTTAATTGCGATAATATTTTGTACATTAATTTTCTTCATTCAATTATATCTATCAGAGGTCGATTACATGTGTGATTGAAGGTAAAAGTTGTGCTGTTAAATAGATAAAATGCCAAAGTGGGCTTCGAGAAAAATAAGTTTATTTGAAAATGGCTTTAATAAAATTGAGTTCTTCTAGAATCTAGAGCTCCAACTGATGTCTTCTTTAAAATTAATTCACCGTTTTGGTTTCATTTTCAGCAAATGTGGTTTCTTTTTGTTGCAACTTCTTCGGAACCAAACATTGGTTCTAATGTATACCCTAGTTTTTTCTGTATACATGAGTAAAACCAACAGAAGAATCGGGATTCTTCCTGAGGTAGGCAGAGCAGTAACCACAGCTCTCTTTAACCCTTGAGGTCAAGAAAAGCACGAATTCATACGTAAAGACACTTCGTCAAGTTGCACATCGCACGAACTTTCATAACAATATTACAACCATAAATGCTCCATAATTAATTATTAAGTTTATACATGATGCCTAGTTTCCTTGAAATTCTTGACAACCTGGAAAAGTCTTAGAGTTGTTTTACCTGGAAAAATTTAAAAAAACCAATAAATTTTGTTCATGGTACTGGATTTTTCATTCCCTTAAATACAAAATAGAATTTTCTAACTTGGTGTCTGTTGACCGAAAAAAATGTTTGAAAATAGACAAACACACATTTTTCACAATAGATTATTCATTTTATCACAGTGAAAATCACAAAGCTGCAATCTAAAATATTTCATAGTTTTTAATTTATATTCATTCCACGTGTAATAAGGTTTCATTTATTAAAATTGGTTGAAATTTGAGTGAGTTATCCTACATTATTTGTACAATGTGACCGTAGGTCTGAAAAAACCTGGAAATCAGGAAAAAGTCAGCGAAGTTTATTGGTCAGTGGAAGTCAGCGATTTAAAAAAAAATCCTTCACAAGTTAGGGAATTTCTATGAGAGGCACTTTAAATAACAGTTGAGGATAATAAATTAAATAATTTTTCCATTTTAATATAAAAGTATTGTATTCTGCGTATAAAAATATATGTTAAAAATGTTAAAAGATTCAGATTCTGGTATTTGAATATTAATTTACAGGCAAAATAAAAAAACGGACAGAGTTGCGGATTTTGAAAATGAAGTTTGGGGCAACCCTGATATAATTGTTCTTGTTATTAATTTATTTGCCTTTTATTTTGATTTATATTATAGTATTTTTTTCTCCTGACTATGCTTTTATTAAAGTATTTTATTATTTGGTTGCAAATTTATTAATTGTAGTAAAAAATAATAGTTTTTCTATTGAAATATGTAATATTACATTATCAGTTGAGAATCCCGCCTTTTTTGGTAGAAAGTTCATTTACTTGGGTAAAGGTTAACCACTTTCTCTTCTTTTTTTTGTTGTTGTTGAAAACTCATCTTGGGTTAAAGTTGAACTAATTTGTTAGAAATTTATTTTATTATTTAAAGATTAATTTCTCACACCTGAAACTTTAACTGTTACGTTGAAAACTCCATTTAAAGTTCAAAACTTGGACGAAAATTCATGTTTTTTAAAATTTTCGCCTATTTTCGTAGAAAACTAATCTTTTTGATTAAATTTAATATTTTGGCGTTGGAAAATAGACTGTTTTCAAGAAAAATCATCTTCCGAGTTGAAATTCGTATTTTTTTATTTAAAGTTGACCTAATTCGTTAAAAATTAATTTCTATGGTTTGAGGTTCATCATATTAGCTGAAAATTCAACTATTTTTTCGAAATTATTTGTTGCTGAAAATTGATCTTTTTTAGTTGAAAACTTAACTATTTAAAGGAAAATGTACGTGTTTTATTGAAAATTCGTCTTTCTTGGTAAAAAATTAATATTCCTGGTTGAAAATTCGTTATTTTGGTTAAGAATTCTGTTGGCCAGTTGAAAAAACAACTACCTTGTTAAAAATATTTTATTTTGATTGCAGTGTCAACTATTTAATTTTGGTTTAAGAATTCAGCTTTTTATTGAAAATTCATCTCTCTGTGTTGACAACTCAACTTTGCTTTCGATTAAAACTTAATACTTCTTATTTCAAAAGCCGATTATTTGGTTGAAAATTAATTTTTGTAGTAAAAAATTACAGTATTCTGTTAAAAATACAAGTATTTTGATAGAATATTATCCTTAAGGTTTTAAGTTCAACTGTTTTGTTTAAAATTATTTTATTTGGAAAAAAATCCTTCACCTTGGATTTCAAATTCACCTTTTTACATTCTAATTAGTTATAAATGAGAAAGTATTAGAATTGTCCGAAATTTGGCACTACAGTTTCTCAACGGATCTCCACGTTTCATGACACCCCGTACCCGAAAATCAAACTTTTACGATGGCGTCTGTCTGTTTATCCGTCCATCACACTTTTTCTAGGTCCTAAAAGAAAGGACGAGTTCGTCCTTTCTTTGTGTACGGTTATTCATAGTAATTGGAAAGCGAAAAAATGTATCCTAATGACTTTTTCGATAAAAAGAAAAATTTCAGAGTTATAGCACTTACAAAAATTTATAAATCAATCGAAAATCAAAATTTTAAGCCAAACAACGCACGATATAAATATATAATATGAATAAATATATAATTATATTTTCTTCAAAATAAAAATTTCATATTTCGATTGCACAAAAACTTTTTCCTTTATTTGTGAAAAATAACATTGAAAATAACAAAAATAAAAATTTGTGGAAAACCGACACAAGTCACGAAAGTCATTTTGCCTATTAGTTGACGTTCAGACTCACTATTAGGATAATCAATGTAACCTTCCGGGATGGCCAATACGATCATCTTTGTTTTCATTCAATTCGACCATGCGTGCGGAGGACCAGATGGCCTGTAGCGGAAAGGTAATCTTTACGCGTCAATAAAGCGCGTGAAACTAAAATTTCGAGACTATTTTCTGAGTGAGTGAATGTTTTCGAAACCTTGACCCTCACATTTTATGTGTATTAAATTTAAACTGATTCTGAAAGAGTTTTTTTGAACATGTTGGAAGAGTGAAGTGCATAGGAGACAACATGGTATAAAATCGGTTTCTGAAAATACTCCAGTGTTTGAAATCTTACAATTCATTGAAGTGAAGCCGTGTCCGTAGCCTTTCGTGCTACAAACAATATATTGTTTATGTGCATATATTTGTGCATATAAAATCATGTCTCATGCATCTTGCTCTTCAAAAATAATAAAAACTACTCTCTTTTGAGAGGGAGATTGGAATCTCACATATATGTATATCTCATAATGTAGATAGAAGAAGGAAAGCACATACAGAAGATATACGATGATCAAAGAGACCCTCTAAGATGGTCAGGTCGACTGTCCAAGATGGTAAAGTCGACTATCTCAGATGGTCCAGTGCACTATCTAGGATGATTAAATCGTTGAACTATGATAATCCGTTTGACCCTCGGAGATGGTCAAGTCGATTTTCCGTGAAGATGAAGTTGACTCTCAGAGATGACCGATTTGAAATTCAGTTTTAAACTTCCAGAGATATTCTCAGCTGGCAAAGCAGATAGGGATTAGTAGAGTTGAACAGGCGATTATGTTAACAGAAAGAAGGGAGTTTAAGGGTAATGGAATATAGATGAAGGGGGCAGGAGGCAAGGGGAATGTGCGAAGGAAAGGGATAGAGGCGTGAGGAGGAGGCGAGTGAGGAGAGCAAAGATAGGGCGAGAAAGAGAGGAAAGAGAGATACCGATAAGAAAATTTGTTTTTAAATTCAAAATTCAACATTAAGAAACTTCTACACAAATTCAATCCAAAATCAGCATATACAGGATAGTACATTTTTTCACGGAGAAAAATGGTTGGTCAAAGTTGTATGGTCAAAATTTAGAGAGCCAGAAAGTCTTTCTACATGATTGAACGGTCCTTCCAAATTTTTTTCGACGCGATTAAAAAGACTCTTATTTTATCGCCAGTCTGACTTTTATAAGATCACCAGGCTCACCATCAGGGATAACTAAGGTATTCCTTTCGGCATGGTGAATATGCACATATTGTTTTCACTCATTTCGACCATCCACGAAGGAGCAGATAACCTATTGCGTATGGTCAATTGCTTCATTTTTGCGCGTCAATCATGCGTCAATCATTTAAGGATACATGGCAGGGACGAGGTCGTGCTCGTGCTCCTATATGCAGAGAATGGAGAGCTGGAACTGCAGTGAAAACACTATTAATATATTTTTAGGTAATTAGTCATTATGCATTAATTATTTTTTATGTCTGCTTTATTACCTGCTCCATTCCTGAACTGTTTAATTCAAAATTTATGTAATTTGTCGAAAATTTGTCTTTTTTGGTAGAAAAGTAATCTTCTTCATTGAAAATTCAACTATTTGGTTAAAAATGTCTGTAATTTCTTGAAATTTTATTTTTCAAGTGAAAAACTTAACGGTTTAAGTTAAAATTTAACTATTTTATTGAAAACTCACTTTTTGTTGAAACTTCATATTATCGGGTGAAAAATGCAACTATTTTGTATAGAAAATTTGTCTTGGAAATTCAACTGTTTTGTCGAAAATTGAACACCTTTATTAAATCTTACCTTTTTTTGGGTAAAAAATAATGTAAATATACCTATTTGGACAACTTGATTGGAAACTCAACTATGTCGTAGAAAATTCAACTTTTTTCTAAAAGAGTAGTTTTTTTTATTAAAAATATATTTATTAAGATAAAAAATTATATTTTCCAAATAATAATGTACCTATTCCATATTTGTTTAAAAATTCAAAAATTTGTTTCTTAAAACAACTATATAGTAGAAAATTTAATTTTTTGTAAAAGATACGTTTTTTATTAAAAATAATGCTTTTAAATGAAAAATTAGTTTTAAAAAATAAAACTTTAAGAGTTTCATTTTGACCTAAAAATTTATTTTTTAATTTATAAATTAAACTATGTGGGTAAAGGCGTATGTAATTTGTTGCAAAAACTTTCCTTTTTTGGTACAAAATTGATGTTATAAACTTCAAAGTTAACTATTTGATTAAACGTTAATGTATTCTGGGTAGGAAATGGTCCTTGTTTGTTGATGGTTCTTTTTGATTACGTATCTTGTTAAAAATTCTTCTTTTTTTCTTGAAGCTTCATCTCTTTGGTTGAAAATGTAATTATTTTGATTAAAATTCGTTTCATGTTTGGTTGAAAATTAATTTTTTAAACTGACAATTATACCATTCCATTTTTTGATAAAAAATTGATATTTGTTACTTGAAAGTTCAAATTTTTTTTTAATTGGGAATTTATGCGTTTTATTTTTAATTAATCTTTAATGCGAAAATTCTACTGTTTTGTAGAAAATTAATCTTCTTGGTTTGGAAGGTAAAGTTTCTAGTTGAGCAATCATATTTTCTGTGTTAGAAATTAAAATTTTTTGAAGATAATTTGTCTTTTTGGCGTTAAAATTAAATAAGTTTCTAAAAATTTATTTATTTTGTTAAAAATTCGTCCTTTTTTTGTAGAACATCAATCTCCTGGCCAGATAATTTTTTGTTTGTTAAATATTTAAAAGCTTTGTTGCAAATCTATTTTTATTGTTAAAATGATTTTTTTTTAATCAAAAAATTTAGCTATTCCATATTTGGTTCTAACTGTATCCTGTGTATTCAATAAGTTATTAATTTCTATTTTTTAATAAAATATTTGATACTCTTCTTCGAAAACTCATCTTTTGGTTGAAAATTGTTTTTCTTTTAAATATAATTTTTAAATAGATTTTTTGTCTGACAATTCAACTATATGTACCATTTTCAGTTGAAATTGTATTCTGTATACTGTATAAGTTAAAAATTGTACTGTTGGGTAGAAAGTTCATGTATTTTGTTAAAAACTATTGCTTTTAGGTAAAAAGAAAACCTAAAAATGAAAGAACAGAAGTACTTTTTGTTGCGGGTTTTTTTCAAGCAGATACAGTTGAATTTTATTGCATTGAAACAAAACAAGATTAAACAGAGTAGTAACATGTAAAATCTACTCTGAAATCGCTATAAAGATGACATTTTTTTTCTGTGAATCTCCTTTCTTAAAAGTTGAAATTTTTGGTTTAAATTTCAACTATTTTGTGGAAAATTTATCTTTTGGGGTAGAAAATTCTTCTTCTTTGTTGATAGTTTTACTTTTTGGTTGAGAATCTTGTGTTAAATTGATAATTTTTTTTGAAAATCATCTTTTTTGTTGAAGATTGATCTTTTTTTTCTTAAAAATCCACTTTTTCCAAAACATTTGACTTTCTACCTTAAAAACTTTTATTTTATTTAAATAGAAAAATGATTTAATGGTTTTTATGCTCATTTATTATTTACATTGTTCTAGGGAATATTTATGGGGCGGCTCAAAAAGCAGGAAAGCAGCTGGCAAGAGACTTTTTTAATTTTAAAAATTGCAGTAGTTAACTTAATCCTGCATTAGTATTACTTTTTAGATTAAAGTTGATTATATCGTACCAGTAATATCATAAAAGTTCTATATAATAACTTCTATTTGATAAAAAAAAAACTATGCATTTATACCTCAAGTATTTATCGAATTTTAATCCTATCTTAATTAATTTTTAATTTGTCTTATTACAAGTATATTTTATACTTTATTAATTTATAATTTATATAAGGTTTTTAAATACTATGGTGAATATTTTATACTCTTTATCTGAATTCGTATGAAGTTATACTAATTGAATAGTACGATGACTTTTATCAATTTATGAATAGATCTCAATCTATACCAATCATCAGTGAAAAAACTACTAATTCGTAGAAAAAGCGTTAACATTAAATTCATAAATAATTATTTTTTATTCATTACATTTTTAACGATTTTTATACGCATTAGTAATTTTTTGATTAATGATTATTATCGGAATGCCTACTCTAAATCAATTGATAAAGGAATTCTCACTATTTACATAGTGGAACCTCATAACAGTTCAGATATAGAAAATCAAAAGTTTGTTTAAAAATAATTCAAAAATATATATTTGACTATCATCCATAGTCCTTTTCACCATCTCAGATTTTCGAATCGATCTTTTGCGATAACCGAATTTTCCTTTCTTACATATCTATTTTGACACTTTGAAATAATCAAGTCGACCCTTAAAAATAATCGAAACGCCCATCCGAAATGACTACGTGAAATATGTAAGATAATCGAATCGACCGGGTCAGCCAGCTTGAGATGACCGAGACGACGGTCTGAGAAAAACGAGTCGACTTTCTGAGATTGTCGATTTGGACCTCTTTTTTTTACCTTATAGAAATAGTCGCTTTAGCTATATTCAAGAGCTGTCCTATAGTCGACCTTGCAATATGGTCCGTTTGCACGTTTATATTGCTAAACAGACCTTCCATTTTCTCCGTGTTGACAAAGCGCAATACTTGACGAAGTTCTGACACTTCAATGATATTTGAAATTTCAAGTAAAGTTCCAAATATTAGTTTTCTTAAATGTAAAGTTTTATAGGAAAAACCCCCCATCCTAATATTCAAAACAAATATATAAATATATAAGCAATGAGGGTTTATTAGCCTTGATAAAACGGAAATGTAGAAATTGGGCAATTGTCGTTATTACTAGATTGAATACAAAAGGTACACAAAACACACCTTTGATTTGCGATAATAATGAATTGGATCGTCATTAGGGATGCCTATGATTTACCCACTGCACCACCAGCTGGCCCCATTAGGCTTTTCTGATATAATATGTGTGCCGATTATCAGCACATGACAATGTTACTGACACGGCGCTGGAGTTTATGTAAACGTCAACTGCTGAATCGAAAATCCAAGAGGAACAAAAATCACATGGTCCCAAGCGTCCGCAGGCATTAATTATAATTAACTTTTATTGTTGTGGCATATCCATAAATCTTGTTATCGTTTATTGTTAAAATATTCTTTTGATGATGGATCATACTCTGCATTGACAGAATAATCAGTGAACCATTAAAGAACCCTAGCACTGATTTCACCCAAGACAGATGATAAGAGGCATGTAGCGTTTTTTCTATTTTATATTTGACAGTGAAATTTTCAATTGGAATGCCTTTTAAATTTTAATTCCTTCTAATTATGATGCATTTTAATTTTGTTGAGGGATTTTAATATTGCCGTACAATGTGGTCAACTGATCACAAAAGTTTGTAAAAAATCCCAAAAACACTAGTCTGTGCTTTTTTGTTTTGAAAACTTTAGGGAAAAGTTAAGGTAATTCCTATATTAACGATCCGATATTTGTTTTCAAGTTTACAAAAATAAAAAATGTACAGACGCATGTTTACATTTTCTGTGTCAAATATCAATGTTTCAGTGAAGAATATTTATTTTTGTGGGGAAAAGCCCGGGGATACTAATATGGCGCATACGATAGGTAACTAAGTATCACATGCCCTTAATTAGAACCTTTGGTTGAAAAATATTCAGGTAATTGACAAAAATTTACTACTATAATTAAAACTCAAAGTAGGAGAAAGGACGTGAGAAGAGAGCGGGAAGTTGGATTGGCAGTAAAAGAATAAAAGATGAGGGAAGAGAAGGAAAAATGTATCAATTTTGAGGGGGAGTAGGATGGAGGGATCGAGATAGAGAGTGAGAGAGAGAATAGGATGTGAGATAAGTCTCATAAATTCCTTTTTAATGAAAGAGAATATGACGAAAGATGAGTTGCCCATCTGGAAAAACCTCATGGCAGTCTGGTGTCAGGTCTTGCCTAGGTTTGACTTTATCTAAATAGTCTAGTCCGCAAGATTAGGCAGTGCTCAGCTATCTAGGACCAATAAAAGTGCTAAGTTCGACTTGGAAGATCTGATTTGGCCTAGGACTGGCGCTGATCAGCAATCCAAGAATTGTTTACAATATGAAAATAAGACTTGTTTTCTCATAAAACTTGACAGTCTGGTCTGGTCCACTCTGGAAACCAGGCAGTTTGGTCCTGGCTGGACCAGCGCCAGAAGAGTTTTATACACGGTGGAGGAAGAAAAACGTATGAGATGAAAGGATAGAAGAGGTTTAAAGGATTGAAGTTGCGGTGATAGTTGCGTTGTGTGGTAAAAGGGGAGAAAGGAGGTTGAATGTAGAAAGGCAGGGGTGGAAAAAAGAGGGAGAAAATAGGAGGTGAGTTAAAGTGATTATGCCACTTCTTTGGGATGGGTGGCATGTGAGGGTTAGAAAATAGAGGGTGTGTGGGAAGTGGAACGAAGAAACAAGTTCAAGGTAGAAATAGGACGGTGATAAGTGGTATGATTTAAGTCAGGCTAAGAGGAGAGTGAGAAGGGGTTGGCGGTGACACTCGTTTAGAGGAAAGGAAGTTTTGTGGGATCAGGGAAAAGTGATGAAAAAAGAAACAAAAGAGGTATGGGAGTGACACGAGGGGCGTTTGCAAAAGCTAAAATGATGAGAAAGGAGGCAGAGGGAAAAGGGGAAACTGTTATTTTGTATGTACTTTCGTCTTATTATAGTAATTGCTTACTAATGTTACAGATAGAACTATGCCTTTTGTTTACTAAAAATATTGATGCCTCTATTTCGTGGGACGGGTAAATCACGTCCGCGGTGTCCGTTTCCTAGCACGAGTTCAAAACATTCGAGCGACATAACGCTTGCTATAATTTTGA
>NC_046661.1:116708214-116713327 GCF_010883055.1 Belonocnema kinseyi | reverse complement strand
TGCAGAAGGTCCATTGGACTTTCAGAGAACACGAAACAGCCCCTGTACCATCCCGCTGGAATAGATTCATTATGTTCGTGACCAAAGCAGCTATGTCGGGAGTTCGACAACATCTATTACCTCTATTACTCTACTACGTGACGTACATGTAAGTTTGTATTTATATGTGATAATTTAGCATACATATAAGCTGTTTCTGCGATCGTGTATGCGAGCAATTAGAAGGACTAGTAGGAAAATCTGAAGACTTTGAATTCTAGAGAAGGTGGAAATTATAGAGGGACTGTCGTTGGCAATCGCACACACCATGCTATGCAGCTAAATTCAAATAGAATTACTAACAATATTCAGGCTATTTGCATTATCATTATTACTAGCATACACATAATGTAAGAAATAGGTGAAACTAACAGTTTTAAAACACCCAAAGGGGTATGCGTATCCCTATGAAGTTGCACATACCACACGTTGGCAGAATCTGCACTCAAACATACCCAGACATGGCTTGCTCTTGTTTAAGAAATACTGCCACTTTTCTGAGTGTCTAAAATTACCTTTTTCTAATAATGCCCATGCCTGTGTGTCAAAATTTAATGGAAACTGTTGTCAGGTGTGCCCCAGCTCTGGCCATAACTAGACTGTCTAGTCTGGGATACTTCATCTGGAACAGGTCTGACTTTATTTAGACCGTTAAATCTGGAAGATCAGGTCGGGCCTAGAACACTTTTGGGAAGGCCCAGGTCAGACCATATGGTCAACGACAAGACTAGAAACTTTTGGGAAATGTAAACTTAAAAAATGGCCAGTAAATTCATTTTTGCAGCCTAGAGGGTTATTAATTGGTAAAAAAATATCTGTTATTTATTTTGACATACATTCATATGCGTTGAATCATATTAACAATGAGGGCTCTTTTTACGTGGATACAGGTACACGTAAACATAACATGTCAACCTAGAATTTAATATAGTTGATGAAAATAATTAGAACCGCATATGACGCTGATTAGTCTTTCACGAATTAAAGTTTCCGACTGCCAGTCATTGACAATTTTTCATAAGGTTCTAAAAATTAATAGGGTGCCTTCTATAAAGCGAGCTAACAAACTTTCTATTAAAACAAGTGTTTTTAAAATGAGATTGGCAGTGTAGTTTGGCCCAGAACTGGCGCTCATCGACCTTATTACTTCTGACATCTCCCAGTTCTGCGTATACGGGCACGACTATAGATGTTCTAGTCTGGATCCAGACCAGCGTCAGAAGATATTGCTACTAGGAATATGAAACCGAAAGAAAATGTTAAATCAGTTGAAACTTAGCCTGTATTTAACCGACATTTTCTGAGATTTTCTCGTATCAAAATCTATTCATCTGAAAATAAAATGATACGCCTCTTATTTTTCTAAATTATTGTACATTGTTCTTTAAACTCAGCACCCTCATCTTACAAAATCAAAGTTTCAAATAAATGTGTTACTCACGTTTTTTATTTAAATCTTATTTTACCGTAATTTATGAGAATGTACGTATGTACGTAACTGTTTGAAACTGTATTATTCATGCACACCTGTTATTTATGTAAGTGTGTGTACCTTGTATTTTTCGCTAGTGCACAACTATAGCAATCTTACAATAGCACTCGATCTATTTATATCCAGATCGACCTTTCATTTACGGCGATGCGATACACGTTCATTCAAAGACCGCTGACAAATACTACAATTGAACTGGTGGAACTTCTGTGCGACGTGATCCTATTTGTGTGGTCGTACACGGAAAGGAAAGAGGTGAGGTGGGGTGAGTAACAACGTATGAAAACATAGGGTAGGTCAGCTATGCATCGGCACGTGGTATAGGACATTTGTTTCGCTTTCGATTTCATCGACGACAGAAGAGGTCGTTTCTCTGCCCACATTTATGTGCATGTGTTACATGTGCATGTTCTACATACAAACGCATAAACGCTGAAGGAAATGCAAATATCAGGTTTAGTGTTCTTTGCGTTCCTGTTTAAATATTGTGCGGGAAAAAAGCTGCAAACGTTATTCCAGAAAATTAATATAGTAATTTACAGATTTTCTGCATAAAATATACACTACATTGTACACATTCTCATGTCATACATATGTGTATATTGTTTGATATGTGACATTAAACGTGGATTATAACTGATAATATGATATTAATTTATATTGATAATCGGTTATACATTTTTTAAATACAAAATAAGTTAAAGAAAACTTCATTTCATAATTTTTCGTAAATCCTACAAGATTTCGAAATTGAACAAATATTAGCCTACGGGTATTTGCGTACCGATAGCGTTGCTTGCGCAATCTAATATTCAGGGTTCAATAGCACGTGTTTCGAAATCGTGTTTAGAACAAACATTCAGGTATATAGGCAAATAAAATAAAACCAGCCATTTTACATATATTGTCTTATTAAAATTAAAATTTAAGGAAAATAACTATATGCCACATTATTCCTTCAACAAAATAGAGTCCAAAGGTTCGAGTTTGTAACATTTCGAAAAGGTCGAGTCTTGTAACATATATTTCCATATAGACTCAGCCTTTTCAGAAATAGTTAGAATTTGCTCAAATAAATATTTTAGGACGAGTCTCTCTTATCATGATTTTCCACAAAGTTTTTTTAAAAATATTTTTACCAGCAGTTAGAGAGATGCAAGAATCCCAAAATTCAACAATCGTCCAGCTTTACCAACGAACAGTCTTATGAGGCTGATATATAAACTTCCCCTTACTTTCTGCGCTTACCAACCTTTAAAGATTTTTTTTTTATTATTTCTGAAAAGGTGGGATATTAGCTACGGCCTAACCTAGAAGAGTTTGAGAACCCCAAAACTTTCGAGCTTTCGTAAAGTTTGAACCCGGTCCGATATGAGGCCCAAGCATTCAGACCCCACCCGATAGAGCTTTAGGTTTCGTTTTTTTTCAAATCCTTATTAGGAATTTATTTATCTTACTTATTTATTTTAAGCGATTATAGTGAGAATATTTATGTTCAATCATTTATAGACGAAACCCGAGACGAAACCTTATGTCTTGGCGACGGAACGGTGCGATATTCATCTGCATCTAACAAAGCATAAAAACCCTAAGTAAGCCACGACCCTCATATTTAGAAAAAAGTGATAGAACAATAGTAGTTTTTTGAGAAAGAGTAAAAAATAATATATCGATATAAGAGTTTCGTTTCTTTATTCAATAATAAGCCCCTACAAACGACCCTAGCAATATCTCCTAGATAGAGAGTGATATATGGGAGAGAGTGGAGGGACTTAGGGGTTACTGGTGACAAAGTTCATAGTTGAAACGATGAGACGCGAATGAATAGAGGTCGAAAGGGTTCTCGAAGGGGAAAGAGGGTAGATGGGCCTGAATCAGTAGAGATGAGAGCGAGGGATAAAGAGTTTATAAAAGGTCATGGCTACGTGTACCGAAATTTTGGTACAAATAGCCGGCTTTTTTTCGTTGCGAAAAGCCGGATTTTTGTGTAGACACACTCTTATTGGTATAGAAATTTCGGTACACGTAGACACTTTCTTTATAATAATTGAATTGCATATAGAAGAATAGTCAAGGAGGAAGGGAAGGAATGAGATTGGAACGAGTGTAATATAGGGTCAGTGGAGCTGCTGAAAGGAAAGCCTGGAATATTTAGCCTAGGGGCTAATGTTGATTCTGCAGGGGGTGGAAGAAGATGGTAAGAGGGAAAAGGGTAGATAGAGCGAGGAGTAATAGGAAACAAAGAGTGGGTATAAATGAGTCTTTGTGGAAGGAATAAGGGGTGGGAGTAGGCCATGATAGCGAGGGGTAAACTAATTTATAATAGACAGATATTTATTTAAAAATCAGAGCCTAAGAGTGAAGTAAACTTCCTAACTAGAGAAGATTTACAGCATAGACATCTGCTGTTGGTTAAAAAAAAAATACTACGAATATAAAATTTTAATCAATGCTATACGTCGGCCAATTTTAACCATTATAGCGTAATAATGCGTGTCTATAGAGTCACTGTTAGACACTCGGTCGAATAAAGCGCACGAAACCCTATAAGGACTCAAAGGACCGAATCGATTCTGACATTAACGAGACCATATACGAGGTCAGGGTCGAACTCAAGGACATTGGCCCGACCTCTTAATTCACGGGAATCACCCCAGTCTAATCGTAAAATAAATTCTTGAAATGCTGCAAAATAGCTCCCATTTTATTATATTAATTTCGCTGTATCTATTCGTCTGGAAAATTTATTTATTTTTCAACGGAATTTTATGCAAAACAACCCAGAAAAACAAAATGTTTTATTTTGAAGACTTTTTAAATTAATTAAATTATATAATTAGGAAATTAATTATTAAATTATTAATGATTTTCTTTTTACAGGCCAACTAAGTTTTACATATCTTAGATACTGGAATCAATGTCAGTTAAAAATTTATTATTTTATATTAATTATATGAAAACCTGTGCAAAGATCTTCTAATTGGGAAATGTTTACAATTCCTAGTAATGTTCCCGGTTATTTGGAGCTTATCCCTGATTCAAATTGTTCCGCTTGGTTACTTTTCTTAGGATCTATCACTTGAATCTTCTCAACCAGTGATGGGAAGAATTACGAGGCGATTTTATGTGTATAAAAATTTTCCCGCTAAAATCATGTAAAGTGCGGGAGAAATAAAATTTAGTTCCGCCAGGAAATAAGAGGGTTGTATCTCAGGTCTACGGATGATGGCGTAAATTATGTCCCGTGGCAATCATGAAAAGAGCGATCGAAACCAAATTTATGTATTGGACAATAAAACATCGTTTGATGAGCTATATTGATAATAGACGCAGCCTATAGCGTTCCTCACTTGTGAAACGAAACCGCATTTTAATTAATCAATTACTCTATTTATAATACCATTGGGTCTTGACCAACACTGCGTTTGATCAAGCTTTGACTTTTGCGTCTATCAGGTATTATTTAATAATACACCAAATTCTCGCGGTCAGTCCAGTGTCGGGGGTTGCCTTCAAATTACTTTGGACATATTTCGGGGGGATCGAAACGTAAACAGTGAGGGCCGCCTGATTTGTTTTCTA
>NC_046661.1:116693277-116708114 GCF_010883055.1 Belonocnema kinseyi | reverse complement strand
ATATTCTGATAGGTAGTTTTAAATTTACGGTATCATACAGTAAATACCAATTAATTGGTACTACTACAGAGCACATATCATATAAGGGATAATTTGGCGCTTCCATTTTCAAAAAGATAATTCTTTCCAGTGAGATAAAGAAGTGAACCTAAAAGAACGGAAATAAAATCAGATGTGGAATGTTTCTATTGAAATGTTAAAAGAAACATGTTGAAGAAACATATTTTTATGGAAAACATCTTGCATAGAAATGATCTAAAAAGACACAAAAAAATGTACTAATTTAGGAATTTCGAAATTTCGGGTTTTCAAATTTCGTTAATCGTAGAATTTCGATAATTCTGCAGTTACAAATTTTCTTTCGAAATATTTCAAATTCATTTAGAAGGGTTTTATTGTTAGTTTCATTTATGTTTTATTAAAAATTTATGTTTTAATAATATAAAACAACTTCGTGTTTACCATATAATACTCTATTATCGTCTCATTTGATTGCGATTCTTAAACGGAACGATAGGTCATAAATAGATTTTTCTTTTTCTTGTCGTGTTATTTTTTTCTATAAAGATATTTTTAAAAGGTTTTCTTAGTTCAAAATTCATTGATTCCCAGGAAAATGTAACCCGTTTGTAGAGAATTTGTTGGTTTTTGTTTGCAAATTAATATTTTTGAAGAAAAATTCAATCTTTTAACTTGAAAATTAATTTGGTAGAAAATTTAACTATTTTTTTTAAGTCGTTTTTCTCAGGAAAATTGATTTATAAGCTTAAAACTTAACTATCTCATTGATGTTTGAAATTTTTTTAATGCGTATTCAACTGTTTGATTAAAATTCGTGTATTAAAACGTCTTCTTTTCGCGAGGAAGATTATTTTTGTTGATCAAAACGTCATATAAATTTTTACATTCAACGATTTAGTTGAAAATTAAACTATTTTCTTAAAATCAAAATTTACATTTTTATTGAAAATTCATATTTGCGGGTAGTATATTGGACTATTTTTTATAAACCCCGTAACTATTCTTAAAAGTATATTTAAAAAATTTAAGCAGATTTCCAAAATTATCAAAAAAATAATCTAGAAGAATAGTCCAGGCATTACGTCGAAAAAAGGGCGAAATTCCACAATAAATCCAACCAGCAATGTTTTTAATGAGAAAGTTTCGTTTTGGGGTCCTTTTTCACTTATTAAAAATGCTAGAACAGATCAATTGCCAAACCCATTTTTTTTTTTTGAAAACAGTTCCAAAAGTTACTTTTACGTAGACGGATAATTCCCATTGCATTTTAGAACAAAATGTTCAACATAAAAAAGAAAGAAAAAAAAATCTAAACAAATTTTGTTTAAAAAAAAAATACGCTAACTTCTATGGGTTCCGAGTTATCATACATTGAAAAGTCCCCATTTGTTTATTTTCAGCGAAAAATCACTAAGTTTCAAAAAACACTGTGTATCTTTGCAAATAATTACTGCACGGAAAAGTGTTCCACAGGTGAGCAAAACTAGACTCAATTTCCTGTAATTAAAAAAAAAGAACAATATCCTACCTGTGATAGTTCATGAGTTATGACCCCTCAGAGTGGGCCATTTTATCCAGTTTTTACGGGCAAAAAGTGGACTTTAGTTTTTTCCAAATTAATTATAAAGCTTTCGTGCTACAAAAGTATTTAAAAATGATTAAGACAAGATTTTATAATAAATAATTATTAATAAAATATTATTTATTATTAAAAAAGTATTTGTTTATTATTGAAAAACTATTTGTTTATTAATAAAAAATATATATCACATTTTTAATCAATGATAAGTACTTTTTTGCCACAAATGTAGTCAAAAAGTTTTCAACAGTGGTTATGGCAATATTTTGTTATAAACAATTATGAATAAAAATATTTGTTAATGGATAAAATACATATTACACATTTTTAATCAATTACGGTGATAAATTATGGTATAAATAACAATTGAACAATTATTAGTTGTCAAATACTTTAAGTAAAAAGAATAAAACTTCTAATTTACAAAGTAATAATTTAAAAAATTGTAATCTTTTAGGTTTTAATGCTTTTCACTGAAAGTTGTTTAAAATGACATAAATTATAAAAGTAAAAAAATTTTCATCCTATAGTTTACTAATATTTAATTGATGAAAATGGCAACTCTGAAAAATTTAAGCTTCAAACAAAAATTGAACACTTTAAATTTGTATTCTCAGAGTGATCGAGGAAAGAATCCCTATTATTGAATCAAATTCGGGTGATTTCCGGGTTTTCACGGTGATAAAAATTCCCGGTCATTTTTAATACTCTAATTTTAGCTTTGAAATTTTAAGTCAAAAAATTTAATTTGTAAGCGAAAAATAATTTAACCAAAGAGAAATTGTTCACGAAAAAAATGATTTTCTAACCAAACAGAAAAAGCAATTACAACGAATTCGTTCCTTCCATTTAAATAGCTTGAGATTAAGTTGAATATCTAAGCTAGTCACAAATGTTAATAAAAATAAAGTATTACATATTTTTATTAACATTTTGTCATAGTTTAGTCCTAATTATAAAATATTCCAGGAATTTGCACTAAGTGAATCTTAGCATGCAGTGTTATTATTCATTTTAAAACTATTTTAATTTAGAAACCATTTTTTTCTTCAACGTGTAACTGTCAAAACTTTTTGGTTTATCTAAAATGTTCATAAAAATGTGAACTGTTATATTTCACTAATTATTATTTTTGAAGATATATTATTTTTACTAAGACTCGCATCAATTGAAAAGATTAAGAGTAATCCAACTTTGATACTACATCAAATTAAAATATTTTGCTAAAGCAACTATTTAAACAAATGGGCATTCTTAAATTTTTAATAATTTTTGTAATCAAACGTAATTCTTATATTTATATGTATATTGAATCAGCCTAATTCCCTAAGTACAATATTTTGAAATGCAATCATAAAGGTTAATGAATTTTTAATTGAAAACGTTAAAAAGGGACTGATACGTAAGATTGTGAGATATTATCTTTAGTACATTTTTAAATTAGAAGCTTGTAAATTTTATAAATTTTAAATTATGTGTTTATGGAACTCAATTTCTTTACAATCTTCAGATAGCGAAATGATTTTATTTCAAATTAAAAGCTGTAATAGTTAGATCATTTTAAATTTATAGAAACTGTTCCTAGACGAATTATTGCACATTGATGAATTAAGAATGGTAAAGTTTGCGAAGTTTTCAATTTCCAGTTTAAAATTCCTCAAGGCAGAATGAATTAAAATTCTAATCCTTCCAAATCAGAGTTATATAAGTCTATGGATGAACATTGCTAGTACAAAGAGATTATAAGTACAAAAGATACTAATTTCAAGATTTCAGGTATGCCCGCTTCTAACCTGAAGCGAGATATGCTTGGTGAAGGCAAGTGAGAGGTAGCAATGGTGGGGATGTACTAAGCAGGTAAAGGATGCGAGTCGGGTTATGATCAAATCTTACTATGGATGGGTATTTACAACAAAATGCCCTTCTAACGAAAAAAGATGCAATATAAAATGAATGATCGATAACGGATTCAGACAATTTTTCAGAGGCGGCGAGTGTGAATTTTTTTCAACGAATGTACTTAAAGAGGATTAGGGGAGGGGTTCTCCCAATTATTCAAAAGAACTTTTCTAATTAAATATAATAAGACGATAAATCTCACTTTATTTATATTTTTCAATTACAGTGTTCAAAATTATAAAAAACTTTTGGCACGTGCATATTTGGTCATTAGGGTGTAGGGGGAAGGAGAGTATGGCAACTAGTTTCCTATGCTGTCTCACGCGGGGTGCAATTATGATAAAAATTCATATTTTTAGTTCGAAAATTCAACTCTTTGCTTGTAACTTCAACTACTTTATCACGAATTTATTTCTTTGGTTGAAGATTCATAATTTTGGTTCAAAGTTGAACTATTTGCTTTATAATTCACTTTTTTGTTGAAAATTGATATAACATTTTTATTATAATGTATTTGTATCACGTATTAGTTTTATTTAAAAACTGACTATCGCGGCCCTCTTTGAATCTCCACGTTTCGAGACCCCCTGAAAGCGAGAAACCCGGTTTTACAATGGTGTCTTGTCTGTCTGTCGCTGCTATTGTCGTTGTCGCCTCTATACCGGATTACTTTTGAAAGACTGATCGGATTCATTTACAATTTGACATACAATTTCAGGAACCAAAAAAAGGGACGATTTCGTTCAATCAGGTATTTTAGAACAAAATTTTAAAAGTTCAGGCATTTTTCAAACATTTCAGACCACTTTTGCCAAGATTTGAAAATTACAACTATGGCTATTTACAGTATACAACAATTCGAACAATTTATGTCCATACATTTTTTTGATTAAAAGAAAATTTCTTTGGGAAGTCCTGAAAAAATATGGAGTCAATGAATGGCTCTTACAAGCTGTAAAAACAATATATGCTTGTAGCTAAGCGAGTGTTAGAGTAAATGGGAAATTGAGTGACTGTTTCGATATTATTCAAGGAGTCAGACAAGGATGAGTTATGTATTCATGGTTATTTATATTGTTCATGGACAAGTGTTTAAGAATGGCTCTTTCGACGAAGAAGGTGCTGATCTCGAAACAGTAAGGGTACGTGAGTTGGCGTTCGCAGATCATAAGGTTGTTATGGCAGAGTTAATCGAAGACTTGCAAAGAATGCTGAATAAACTGAATGCAAGCATAAAGAGCATGGGTCTAAAAATTAACGCAAAGAAAACAAAAACTATGGTGTTTGAAGGAAAAAGTGAGAAAACACTATGCAATATTGGATTAAATGATGAGAGAATTGAACAAGTTGATAAGTTCGTATACCTTGGTAGTTTATTTACTAGGGACGGGAAGATAGATGAGGAATTAGATAGACGCATATAAACGAAAGTAAGAAGGTTGTTGGTAGTGTAGGGCCCCTTATAGAATTAATGCAATTGACATGAGATTCTTGCGCATGATACGCGAGAAAACTCTGATAGACAAAGTGAGAAACGAGATAATTCTCAAATAATATTGTGCAGAAGAGACGTTAGTAGACACATGGGAAAGGAATCGGTTAAGATGGTCTGGGCATGTTGAGAGAATGCCAAATGAACGACTAACGAAACAAGTTTAGCAAGGTAAAGTAAATGGCAGTGTGCCCAGAGGCATACCGCGGAAAGAATGTTTAGAATGTGTGAATGAGATCCTAGTTAAAAGAGACACTTAGCCACAGAAAAACCAGAGCCTGCAGGAAAAAATGCATGGACGTAAAAGCAGCTAGAGCATGCCACGACGGAAAAGTATGGCGGCAAATAGTTAATAAAAAGAGTGTCAGTAGAGTGAATGAGGCCTGAAACATAGACTTTGGACACAAATGGAACCAAGAAGGGGAACCTTACATGACATGCAGTGTTGCCGAAGGAACGTGTTACTTAAATAAATAACACGAGAATTCTGGATCAATCTAAAAAATCTATACCCCCTTCGACACATTACTCCCATCCCCTCCGAGTGAGCCACGCCTACGCCTAAAATGAAATGGCTCAATGGTATAATAACAACAGCCTTGTGCAAAATAATCTAATAAAATACAACTGTAACCAAAAATGCCTTAGACATGTTGGGCAGTGACCATCTTAAAGAAACAGCTCAATGGTGTAATACTAAAAATAATAATAATCAGAGATATAGCATTTTTGAAATAAAAGCAATAAAAAAAACGAAATGAACATTTTGAGCGAAACAACGCACGATGTAGAAAAAACTCGAATGAAGAAAAACGTTAGTTTTCGAAGGTCTACAACCCGAGTCGAAACATAGGTCCTTTTTATACTCTCCATGGTGCTAAATTAAGTCTTTTTTGGATCTCCTTAAGATTCGTAATGCTTGTTTGATTCTCTTAGGTCTTATTTAATACAATTTCAATCCTCTTGAAGTCTTCAAAAATTTTGCAGTGTTTTTCAAGTTCTTATTTACACCTCTTATAACCTCCACAAAATTTTAAGACCAAATTCAAGACTCTAAAAAGTCTGCGATAATTTAAAATTCTATTACGAGGTTTTAAATGTAAAATTATGGAAACTTATATCGAAAATTAACTAAAATATGAATGAATAACTATTTTTAAATATTAAAAATTATCACTATTCATAAAATAATAAAGTGACCATTCATTTAAATTTATTGCATATTATAACGTGAGAATATTTCTTCGAGCTCTTTTTGGTTGATATAGACAATTTAACGTACACTGCATTATCTATACTGATATAAATACAAACATACCTGTATTTGCAATATGCTGCAACAATAATATATAAGGCATGTTGACATTAAAATGATTTTTATAGCTAAAATTAATTATTTAATAATTAAGAACTAAATAATGGCAATTAATTCATAATTAATTAATAGATAATCAATTCTTTTTAAATAATAAATTAATAATTAATTAATAATAATTTGCTCATGTTATTAGGAGGTCGAATTAGTGTTACTCGCAGAAGTTTATAAAAATTCTAAATGAACCATTAAAACTTCTTAACCAAAAATAGAAACGTTTGAAGGTAATCATTTGTTAATGAGATGTCCTTTAAATTATAAACTTAAAACTTTAATTTCCAACAATGAAAAAAACTGTGTTAATTTGTGACACAATATCATAATTAAAAATGTCGAAATTAAAGTTATTTATTTAAAATTTCCTATCTAATAACATTTTTTAAGTGAATGACGTATACAATTTAAAATTAGAATTATAGGAATCTTTTTTTTATATTTCATACCAATCTTTCAATGTTTTTATAAATCAACAAATATGATGAACGAAATGATCAGTGAAAAGGTCTGAAATCGAAAAAAAAGTTTCCGTTGACAAATGCCCCAATAATGCATTTGTTTATTAAATTTGTTTTAAAAAATTATAAGATTGAACAAAAAGTTATTAATTTTTCTAAAATTATCCTGAAGATCCTAATTTAAAAAGTTGACATGAATTTTGTATATTAACAAATGCCGGATTAATGGATTTTTTCATTCGATTCGTTTAAAACAATCATTTAATTTATTAAATTATTGTTGTTACAAATTAAAATTTATTAATCAATGTAACTAAATTGTTTAACATTTTTGATTGTACCATTTTTTAAACATTATTTTTGTCGAGGGTTGGGCCGGCATCATCTTAATAGATGGCCCATATATGGGACCAAATGTCAGGCCGACGTGGAAAAGCCAAAGGCGGTTGACCGTTATCATTTACCTGGTTGGTCCGAACAGTGGCCCACAAAGTTGCACCTGGGGAAAGATCTACGAGAATCTATGCCCGAGTCGAAATATAAGTCCTCTTTTTATTGTCTTCAGTTCTCTAGCTTCAGAGCCTTTACGAGGATCTGATGATTAATTCAATATAATGCAAGTACTATTTAACTACTCAAAATGTGCACAAATTTCCATTTTTGCCTGTTTTGAAGTTTTAAAAGGGACCTAATGAAATGCTTACTAGATTCTCGTAGATCCTCTATTCAGTACTTCTAATTTTAATGTGCAAGCGTTGTAGAACGCATTTTTTCAAAGACCGAAAATTTCAATTAAAATGTTCTTAACAAATAATCATTATTAAATGTACAGAAATTGCATATCCGTCCATCTTTTTACTTGTATAATTTGTGTTACTATTTAATAAAAGAAATATTTAGTAGATTATAAATTTCCTATATTCAATAAGTTTTTAATAATTTTGATCTTCGTTCGTTGATTGAGAAAGGTAGATTGATGTAATATTTTTTTATATATAGTAATGAATATTTATTAAGTAAATTTTAATTTTTTCTTTTTCAAAAAATACCCAAATTTTTGTTTTAAATTTATAAAGAAAAGGTCTGATACTGTAATGAAAATTAAATCATTTTATTCCAGAATATTTTATTGACATATAATTAATATCATGAGTCATATATGTGATCCTGTTTAACTGAAAAATTAATTAAAGAGACGTTCAGCAATAATTCGCCCAATTTATTCCGTCGGATTGAGATTTGCTAGATTCGTGCGAAATAACTTGATGCTCGGAAATCCATGAAGCATTTGTTGATTCTGAATATATAATTTTAGATTAATTCAAATAATGTTTAATATCCTAGCAAAGAAATTTTAATAGATTGATATCTCATAGGTTCACGTAGTTTGGGTGAATTTAGAAACGGTATATATTTTAACACCGTCATAATTTTTCATTCATCATATATATCGTATGGAAAATAATATGACGAAAAAGTGAACAGTGGTAACTTTAGCAGTTTTTGGACAAATGTCAGTTTCACATAAATGTTAATATCTGAGAAAGTAGATGCCAGCAATTCAAACTAACCTTTAGAAAGTTGTATAAAAGTGTGGACAAACTATTACTAATAAAAAACAATTTCGGACCCAAATCTCAGAAGAGCTAAAAGGCATTATTATTTCTATATTTTTGGTTTATTTTATTTCAATAAATTAATCGATTCGCACATTCATCCCTAAATTGGAATGATCACTGGTGTAGTCCTAAAAGAAAGTGGCCTGGCGTTGCTTTTCAGAAACTACGTTAGCACTTTTAGATGTTGGGGCGGGGGTCAAAAAGCCATCTTTTCTATCAAAATTCAAATACTTTGTTAAAACTTACTTTTTTAGTAGACGGCTCATCAGTTTGGATGAAAATTTAAGTATTTTCATGAAAATTCATTTTATGTTTGGTTGAAAATCAATTTTTTAAAGTGACTATTAATCTATCCCATTTTCGGTTAAAAATTTTGCTTCCGAAAGTAGAAATATAATTATTTGGTTAAAAATATATATTTTTTAGTTGAAAGTTTAACTTCTTGACAGAAAACTTATATATTTTGTTAAAAATTTGTCTTTCTTGGTAAAAATGGAATCTTCTTTGAAATACCCTGTAAAAGTAAGTAATTTTTATATTAGGGGTTCATAATTACAGTTCAAAATTCAACTATTTGATTTTGAATAAACTTTTATGTTAAAAATTATACTGTTTTTGAAGAAATGCAGCTTTTTTGCTTGAAAATTCAACAGTTTAGTAGAAAATTAAACCATTTGCTTTAAACTTTATAGTGTATATTGTATAAGTTAAAAATTAAACTAATTTATCGAAAATTGATGTATTTTTTTAAAAAGTCGTCTTTTTGGATAGAGAATTATTAAAAAAAAATTTTATATTAAAAAAATTCGCCTTTTTGGGTACAATATAGTTGTCTTTTTTGATAAAAAATTAATCTTGTGTGTTGAAAATCCAAATATTTTTTAAAAAATTCATCTTTTTGGGTAAAAAGTTATTCTTGTTTGTTAAAACTTCAACTTTTTCGATGGGACTTCAACTATCTTGTTGAAAATTCATCTCCCTTGATTGAGATTTATCGCTTTTTGTAAAAAAGTCATTTTTTCTGATTTAAAGTTCAGTTTTTTCCCAAACATTTGTCTTTTGTGCTTAAAAACTTTATTTTTGGTTGAAATTCATAATTATTGGTGGTAGAAACGTCATCTTTCTTGATTCAAAATTAACTTTTTTCATAAAAATTCATATCTGCTGTGATTTGAGAAAATACCGTTAACTGCAAAAAATCGAAAAATGAGTTTTTTATATCGTTGGAATCGTGAAGAAATAATGCACCTGATTATTAAAATAATTTTTCCAAATTATTTCAAATTCTTTTTTCCTTTGTTGATTCCTTGCGACACTGCAGCCAACTTTTTATTTGGGTAGAATTGTGTCCTTCTATACTTTATTCTGCACCTGGCACATCTTTGGTATCCAAATTAATTTTCAAAAATTGCCCATTTGTGCACATTTTTTTCTCTGTTTGTCAAAATATCAAAACATGTCAAAACTGTCTGTTACTTGAACTTGCATACGTCACGTCGACAATCGGATTGGTCACAGTTGGAACGTTTATTTAAAATGATGAAATATGCAAGTAAATCTTTGCAACGAACAATTAATTATTATAAACAATTCTTCGATCACAAAACAGACTTATAAAGTGAAAGCTGGGATAATTATTTGATTTTATTAGTTTAAAAATAAATAATCAATTTTAAATCTAAAGGAAGAAATACCTTTTTCATCACAAATATAAATTTAAAATAATTTTTTATTTCTTTTTGCACTTTACAATTATTGTTTCTTGTAATGCACAAGTACACTTGCTTATATTATTTTTATAATATTATATTATATTATATTATATATTACATTTTCAAAAAATTAATGTTTGATCAACTTAACATTTTTAGAAATAGCAACAGAAATTTATCGAGAAACCTGATGTTGGGGACAAATTTCAGTTTCTGTGTTATTTGGCCAAAGGTACATGATATTAGGTGATAAAAAACTTCAGCTACATTATGGAAGATTTAAGAGGTCCCACGTATTGAATGAAATGTTCAAGCCTGAACTCAAAACAATGAGCTAGGATCTATTATATAAGCTGAAACGATTCTGTAAATACAACAGTAGGGTCGACAAACGAGAGTTTAAATGGTTCCTTTCAATTATATTCGTCATGTCTAAGCCCTTTCGTAACCTATAGATTTTAAAATCTAATACGTTTCCTAAATAAGTTTTGCTCCTATAACTATTATTTATTGGGTAATTCAGCTGGGGCGGTAAAATATTTTGTTCCAAATAACGGATTAGGGGACGAGCACAGATCTTTGAACGGATTAGTGAAGAAGCTATTACTGATCCTAAGACCTAGAATCTGCCAAACAGGTACAAAGTTGTCACCTTTTCAGACACCTGAAAATGCGTGTGGAGGAAAGTAGCGAGTAAAGCAGCATACCCCTTGCCCCCCTTTTCCCAATAATGGTGCTCTGTGCACACCCCAAAAGCTGGCCCTCATTTTAAATCAAGTGGTTAAAATTAAAAAGTATAAAATTGGATTATTCAAAATAAAAGTAAATAAAAATTCAACTGTCTGCAATTAATTCCTCAGTAATTAAATCATTTCTTTAACCTGTAACAACCTTTAACAACCTGAAAATTTTTAATTTTCAAAAAAGCTAAATTTACTTAATATAATTGAAAGTTTAAAGGGTCGTGGATAAAAAAGTGTTAATATCACAATCGTTTGCAATTAAACACTTTTTTAGTTTTGAATGAAGTTCATATCATAATAAAAATTTTTTCCATTGTGAGCAGTGAAAATGAGGATTAATTTATTGTTTGAGCTCAGAAAAATTGGTCTTATCCATTTTAAATATTTTAATGTTGAATTATCATTCTTTTATTGTAATAACGACACAACATTATATAATTTTGAAGCATTAAATTTGAAGCGTTCTATTTAGCTTTCGTTTGCGAAATGTAAAATTTTAAACACTTCGTATTGGAAATTATTTAGTTAAAAGGATTTTCAACTTTAAATTATTCAATTTTGGAATATTTTAATTCTTATAGTTGCCGTATTTTCGAAATTTTACTTCCAAGTTGTTTCATTTTAAATGATTATACTTAGCAATGATACCGAACGCTTATTTTTAAACATAAATGGTATGTACTTTTTTACTCCGAAGGTATTTAATGGGGAAATCTAAGGGATCCCAAGCTATTGTACTTGATTTGGATTTAATAGACATATAGCTTAGATAACTCCTATTTGATTCACCTCTGTATTCGCAGACAGAGATTCTTAACATCTGTGTGAATAGGAGAATAATTTTTTGCAAGCACCTGAAAACTTTCACTTACAAAAATACACTACGAACAAAATTACCTATTTAAATTAATTAAATTATCTTTATAACTTGTGTGATAAGTATTTTTCTAAGCATTTGTAAAAATTTTAAACATAGAAAACACTAGGAAAAAGTCGAAGACTCAGAAGTCAAAATTAGAATCACAGCAAATTTTCAAAATTTTCAAAAACATAAAAATATTCTGTTTAAATACAAACTTTGAATATTTGCTGTAATTCGAATTTCGACTCCTAGGTCTTTTCGATTTTTTTTCTAGTTTACCATACTAAAAAGCCTACACATGCTCAAAAAAATGTTTATACCATTATTTACAATGATAATTTCACAAAATACAAAAATAAAACTTTATAAATTAATACAAAAATAATTTATTTATGCATGTATTATAAAATTTTATATAATGATAAATATATATTTTAGATCAATAAAAAAACGTTTACTATCATTTTTATCAATTCCAGTATTCAATATAACTGGTACACTAGGATGACAGACTCCTTCGCTTGATGAGCCCCAAGTCCCTGCTACGAGTTCAATCTCACGGCACTGCGCGCACAACAATAAAATCCTCGTACTTCATAAATCGCTATTTTGATTAAAGTAAAACTTGACAGAAATTTATTTATAATTTATAATTAAAAAATTGTGCAAACGAGAAATTGTTTCAAAATTTTTATTTAGTGCGGCTAACCAAGCCATATGTCTGTCGATTCCAAATCAACCATAATTTTTAGGATCCTAATACGCTACTTTTTCGCGTTGTAGCGATTCTGAATTCCAGAATATGTTATTTTCTGCCCAACCTAATGTGTATGTCTGTATTAAAACAGCCCAATTTTTCATTTGTTAATAAGGATCAACTTCTCACCGAATTTTGTTGGGAGTTGACCCTTATTGACAATTGAGAAACTGGGCTGTTTTAATATAGACGTACACAAAGAATTATACTGATCATGTGATTTCAGATAAAAAAGCATTATTTCAATGAAAAAAAAAAAATTAAAATTTACAAAAACAGTATTTAATAATGTTTTTTCCAATTGAACTTGTTTATTACGATCCCTTCTTATCAATTTTTGAAAAACCTTTGAATTTGATTAAATTATATCTTTTTTCTCGGGAAAAAAATTTTCTAAAACTTTACTACTTTCCTAATTATTTAGTATTTGAAAATGTTCCAAAGAATTATTTCAAACTCACGTTAAAATCAAAAAATTAAATTAAAAAAAAACCATTTCGAATTGAAAGGCCTAAAATTGTGGAATTCTGAAATTTCAGTAAATATACGTATCATTTAAAATTGAAAAATATTGGATTCCCAGATTTCAACAATGAATAATAATTATAAATAAAGTATCAAAAATTATACGATTTCCAGTTTAACAGTTCAAAACTGTGTTTCTTATAATCAACATAGAAGAAAATTGAACTGTTTGTGATTGAATAATTGAACTATTGAACTATTGAACACTTCAGTGTCTGTCGTTGTGGTTGTTTATGAACACGAAAACTTGAAAATGAATTATCCAATTATATTGATGTTTGGTATACTTTATTAACACATAAAAAGGAAGAAGTTCGTTCACCAGCGATTTTTTACAGGCGGTTTTGGCTTTATCTATCGAAAATACTTTTAAAAAACAAAAAAATTCCATTTTTCAGAAAAACTGTACAAGATACGAGAAAAATATTAATAACAAATTTGTTCATAAAAATCGTTTAACAATTATGCTTTATAGTATTTTTTCAATCAGATGCTTAGTTTTTTTTTTAATAATGAAAAATGTCATTAGAGTAACAAAGTGTACTTCCCGAAAAAACTATACGAGATATGAAAACAATGTCAAAAATAAAATTGTTCCTGTCAAAAAGATTTACAAATTTGCTTTGAATTATTTTTTATAAGACGCGCGGTTTGTACTTTGTTCGTGAGCAAAAACATTAAATCAAACATTTCAATTTTAGTAAAAAACAACACAAGATAAAAAAAAAGTTTAACGACAAGATTTTGACAAGAAAAAAGTTTACGAACATCTTAGTAACCATTATTTAATAAGAGGGTCAGTTTTCGTTTTAATTGTAAAATATGCCATTAAAAATAAAAAATGCAAAATTATGGGAAAATGACACAAGATACAATAAAATTGTTAATAGAAATAATTTTCCACCAAAGACCCAAGTCACGTTGATTAATTTGTCTTTACAGTTATTGAAATTAATATTAAAATAGAATAATAAGTGCAATAATCTAATTTCTAGAGAAAAAACATAATTAATTTAATAAATTAAGGTTCAGGTGTTATTATAGAAGACATTTATTATAATACAATTCAAAATAAAAAACAAAATCTCGCGTTTTGAACCAATTTTATTAAGTGCGAAGCGCGAAACACGTGATTACGATCTATTTGTTAAAGCCGAAGGAGCTCTAACAAAAGACAATTCATAATCACAAAGTCACAGTTGTCAATGGTTTTCACTTTTGATTTAAAAAGAATTTTTCATAGAAATTGGTTAAATACAAAGACCGGGCGTATAACTAGAGGTAAGATATAGCAAGAGGGCAGATATTTTAATGTAATGACAATTTTAAATACTTTAGAATTGTACTAAAAAACAACATATATTATGTTCTTTGTAATGAATCCGCTCTTAACAGAGACGACAGAGCTCTAGGGGGCACACAGTGGTAAAATACGTTTTTCTTTGTTCATAAACCTAATATCTCAAGATTGGCTGAACGGAATTAAATGAAATTTAGACTGAATACAGTTCACGTCATACCTAATCAGGGAAAAATACTTACAAGATCCCAATATATTTTCCAAGCCCAAAAAATCTATGGGAAATCGGGTACTTTTCATATTTTATGAATAAACTGACTCAAACTTTTAGAAATAATGATAATTGTTTATATTAACACTTAAATTTCTTTATTTACATCGGCCAAACTACAAACCTAAAGGAAAATTAGTCAATATTAAATCCTTGTAAAATATTTCAAACCGTGGGAAAATCACTCAAATCTTTATTCAATATTTGAAATGTTTTGAAATATTTGT
>NC_046661.1:116692081-116693177 GCF_010883055.1 Belonocnema kinseyi | reverse complement strand
AAACGTCTTATACAAGCCCGAAAACTACGTTGACGCAACCTTACCAAGCCCAATATTACGTTTTCAGACCCGGCGGCGGGTCTGGGAACGTTTTTACGCGTATTCCGAGATATAAGGCCTACTTAAACATATTGACAAAGTTTAAGCTGGGCTTGGTTTTGTTCATAAAACGTCAATTTATATACGTTTTTAGTTCAAGCTAATGCGCCTAGGCGCCGCAACTATCGATATACGGATTCTGTATAAAGCAACGAATAGTTTGTGCATGTAGCTCCGACGTTATCAGACCTGGAATCTGGCAACAATGTAAAAGTCTAAGCACCTCAACTCTTGTTCGCAATTACAAAAGAGGGGCACTGATTCATACCTGTCTCCAAGGAGCCTTAAAATTTAATATTTAGAAACATATTTTAGTCTGTTTCTGTAAAAAAAAATTTATATACATGTTATTTAAAACGCTATTGGCTCTATAATTCCTAATAGGAAATTCCGTACCAAATTAAAAAAATGAAAGCAATTATCATGTCGATGTGTTTTAAGCTTCCACAGATTGTACGCACCCAAAAAAAAAGAAAAATTCGTATACTATTTGACTTAAAGTTGATCAAATCAATTGATACATAATTTTCGAGCTAATACAATTGTTTCAGGTCCTGATCAAATTCAATAATGTTTTGATACTTGTTTCTACACAACATTTTGAACAAGTTAATTTTTTTGAGTCGTTCTTGCAGGAAAAGCATTTACTTTGTTATTTTTCTAAAGATTTCAAGATCAATAGTTTTCTTTAACCATGAAAGAATTCATAAAAGGAAAAAGAATCAGGCAATTAATAGATCAGCGAAGTTAATACAGTTGCAAGAAGGAATGACGTAAAGTAAGGAAAGACGAGAGTCTATCTGGTATCGAAAATCCATACTCATGATTAATTTATGAAAAAGCTCTTTAAAAAGAATTGGTCACGCAACAAAACAGTGCATACTAATACTTAAAACTAGACTTAAATTTAATATTTAAAAAGGCCCTACTTCTCGTATTCCTTATTACTATTACTAAAGATCCCGAGTCGAAATATAAATCCTCTTTTTATTCTCTT
>NC_046661.1:116688576-116691981 GCF_010883055.1 Belonocnema kinseyi | reverse complement strand
TTGAAATAATATTTATTATCGTCACAAAGAAATTTCAATAGATTGATATTCCATAAGCTCACGTATTTTGGGTGAATGTAGACACGGTCTATATTTTAACAACGTCATACATTTTTAATTTATCATATATTTTATATGGAATACAATAAAACGAAAAAGTGCAAAGTGGTAAGTTTAGCATTTTTTTGGACAAATGTCAGATTCACATAAAATGTGAATATCTGAGAAATTTCATGCCAGCAATTAAAATTATCCTTCAGAAAGTACTATGAAAATGATGACAAACTATGATTAATAAAGAACAATGCCGGACTCAAATATCAGAGAAGCTAAAAGGCATTATTATTTCTATATTTATGGTTAATTTTATTTCAATAAATTAATTGATTCGCACGGGCATCCTTAAATTGAAATAATCACTGGTGTCGTTGAAGGTTATTTAACTGTTTTCATCAGAATTGGTTTGATGCTTGGTTAAAAATGAATTTTTAAAAGCGACAATTAAACTAATCCATTTTCGGTTCAAAAGTTAGATTTTTAAATTAGAAATTTTATTATTTGATTAATAATGTCTTTTTAGTTGAAAGTTTAACTTATTGGCATAACATTGATATATTTTGTTGGAAATTCGTTTTTCTTGGTAAAAATTTAATCTTTTTAGTTGAAAATGTAATCTTCTTTGAAATGCTCTGTAAAACTAAATAATTTTTATATTAGGGATTTATAATTACAGTTAAAAACTCAACTATTTGCTTTTAAATAAACTTTTATGTTAAAAATTACATTGTTTTAAAGAAGTTCAGCTTTTCTGCTTTAAAATTCAACAGTTAGGTAGAAAATTAAACTATTAGGTTAAAACTTTATAGTGTATATTGTATAAGTTAAAAATTAAACTATTTGATAGAAAATTGATGTGTTTTGTTGAAGAGTTGTCTTTTTGGGTAGACAATAATTGTTGTTTTGAGTAAAATATAGTCGTCTTTTTCAATAAAAAAATAAATCTTTTGCGTTGAAAACTCAACTGTTCGGTAGGAAAGTCCCTTTTTTTAAAAAAGGCATCCTTTTGGGTTGAAAGTTATTCTTCTTTGTTGAAAGTTTAACTTTTTGGTTGAGAATTCAACTAGCTTGTTAATAATTCAGCTTTCTTGATTGAAAATTATGTTTTTTTTTATTAAAAGTTCATCTGTTCGGATTTTAAAGGCCACTTTTTTCTCAAACATTTGACTTTTGTGACTGAAAACTTTATGTTTTGTTGAAAATTCATGTTTGGTAGTAGAAACGCCATCTTTCTTGATTTCAAATTAACTGTTTTTTTTTTGTGAAAATTCAAATGTCTTCCAAAAAGTTTGTCTGTTTGTCATGAAAATTCAAATATTTGAATTTTAATATTTTTTGTTTGAATTTTCGATCATTCAATCATAAATGCATCTTTTTATGCTAAAAATTCAAATATTTGATTAAAAATTCAACTATTTTGGTAAAAATCGAATTAATTTTGGGAAATTTAACTATTAGGTGAAAGTCATCATTTTTTGTCAAAAATGTAACTATGCTGTTAAAAATTCATATTGAAAAATCCTTCTACTTGGTTGAAAGTTTATCTTTCTTGTTTAAAAAGAACCTTTTTTTTTAATTTAGCCGTCTTCCAAAAAATAAATCTTTTTTGTTTTAAAATTGTACTATTTGCTTAAATTTCAAACTATTTTTGGGAAAACTGGTCTCTTTTATTTGAAAGTTTATCTATTTGGATTTTATATGCTAAGGTTTGTTTGGAAATTAATTTTTATTTTAAATTCGTATTTTTGTGTTGAAAATTCATCTATTTAAGTAGAAAATATCGCAAACTTTGTCTTTAGCCGACGGCTGCGTTAATTTTGGGGAAAAGGGAGGTTAAAATATCATGTAACCTCACCTTTCAAATAATTAGTTATTTTTGCCTTTGTCTATTCCTTGCCACACTGAAGTCAACTTTTTATTTGAGTAGAATTGTGTCCTTCTACGCTTAATTCTGTACCTGGTACATTTTTCGCATCCAAAATTAACTTTTAAATAAGGCACACTTGTGTACATTTTTTCCGCTGTTTTTCAACATACCAAAACATGTAAAAACTCTCTGCTATTTGAACTTGCATACGACGTGTCGATAATTTATTTAAAATATATGACGTTTATTTAAAATATATGAAATATGCAAGTCAATCTTCCCTTCTAGAAATAATCAATTGAGATCTATAAGAAACAACATAACTAATATCTTAATCGTTCCGAATCGTGTTTCTTAATTGTGCCAAAACTATTGACAACCATTAAGCATTTTGCATTTCCAGTTGTTCCAATCGGGTACTTCGAATTTGGCATGTGATGGCAGGACTTTTGTATGACGGGAATTATTTAAAAACAGCTATTCACTTTTTTGGAAAAATATCAATTTTGAATAAAGTATATTACAAAATGAAGTAAATGAAAATTTTCTAGATAATTTATACCAGGCGAAATGGGTGCTACGATAAAACGTGTGCTATTAGTATTATACATTAAAAATATAAAATCAGATACGCGATAAAAATAAAAAAGTTGATTTTATATTAGTGAAAGCTGCAAAATTGTTTTGCTTTTTTACTATTATGCGCTCTTGGATTATTTATTGTAGTGAGCATTTTATAAAGCATTTAGCAAAAATATTTTTGTAAATCGGGTGAGTTAAAAAAAAATTAAACGAATATTTTAAAAATTAACTTGAAAATGTTTAATATTTTTAGAATTATGTTTTAAAAATAACATAAATTCCCAATAAAAATGTTTAATCATTTTAAAGATTCAAGACTTTAAAAGCCTTCAAAATGCAATTACAATTTTAAATTACAAGCGTTTTTAATTGAATGCACTAAAAATTCTATAATTGTAGATCAATGTATTGAAAATTATTTTGCTTTAAATTTAAATTGTTAAAAAATTAATCATTTAAATTAAAATCTTTGAAAAATAATGGTATAGTATCAAATCAAAATAAAATATAAAATGCAAAAATTAATAAATAGTACAAGATCACAATTAAAACTAAAATGCAGATATTAAAAAAAAATAATAATAAAGTTTGGAATAGAACTAGAAGGAAAATCAAGATCTTTATGTTCAACTTTTATCACACAGCGAGAAATATGTCATCATTGATTCCATTACAAATTATAGAAAATCTGTGTTAGTTGATCATAATATTTGTAAAGAAAACATTTTTAGATCGGTAGATGCGCCGGAATTTTTTTTCTAGGTGAGCGCAAGGCAAAAGCAAAGATTTTAATCATGTTTACAAATATTACCAAATATTTGGCAAAAATTTCACGAAGATAATCGATCTAAAAGATTTCACAAAGGCATAATTTCCTAATGATTTCACAGAGATTCCAA
>NC_046661.1:116680922-116688476 GCF_010883055.1 Belonocnema kinseyi | reverse complement strand
GACTGAAAGCGAGAGTTTGGTGTCCTGAATTAATTACGTGTGCGCTTTTTTATCTCCGTGAAAGAAAGTACAAACCGTTTTTTGTAATAATTTATTTCAGAGCGGTGCTTTATATCCTTTTAATCTTAAATTGGGTTCTTTTTTTATCAACTTATCTAGCCACGGAACATATCTTGTAAAGCGACTTTGTGATGATCACCTCCAATCTTTTAAATTGACTCCATTGTTGACTCTAGGTGCGTCCATTTATATCTAACTCCAGATATTTATTATTGTATCGGAGGGCTAACTCCAAAATCAGCGACATCAGCGAGTACGTTGCGTCTCCACTAACGCAAATCCAGACGGGAACGCAATTGGCAAACCACTTCGTCAACCGAACGATAAGTAACCCACATCTGTACATATTATGTTAACTGTTTGGAAAAAACCATGGTTTAAAATGGTTTAACATTTTTAACATGTATTGTCAGAGGTAATGCTCAAATATTAAAAATCGTCCCTGAAAAGGATAGAGACTCAATCTTGAGTCGAATACATTATCTCTTAATTTTTATTCAAAGGATTCTTATATTTATCTGTTTTTATCTGTGTGAAGAAATATCGTTCACTGTATGTGCGAGTTAATTTGCGTATTTATAGATTTAAATTATCTGCATTGTTGTCTCAATTAGGACTCATTATCACCTGCTATATAAAATTTGCGTTGATTGCATAATAAACATTATATTATCGTATAACGTATGACTCGTGTTTTCTCTGTTTTCTTATTATGAATCTAATTATATATTATCAAGATGTCTTTTGCAAATACGATTAGGATTTACAATTTCAAATAATTAAAAATATACTATGTTTGAGGTAAAATAATGAATAAATATAAAACGTACGTAACGATTAAGATAAATCCGTTACTATTAACAGTGTTAGCGTGGTGGACTGCTGAGTCAGCTGGGCGGCGACCGCTTTCCACTTTTGAGTTAGTTTTGAATTTCGTGCCGCAAACTCGTGGTCGCATTGAAGAAAGGAATTCCAACGCACTGCGCTCCTTGAACTGATTGTACTAATGGATAAAGTTTTCGACCTTTGGCATTCACGCAGTACACAGTGTTTTTTCACACAGTGAATTCAAGTAAGTATTTATATCACATTATCAATTGTATTGAATTTTTCCGATTAATGTGAAGTCAATAAGTGTGAGTTTCCCAATTTGATCTGGTATCTGAAAAATGACCATTGGCCGCAAGTTATTGGTTCGTTAGCTTCTGGTTATTGGCTAAATAGTCACTATACTGTGAATGTCTTATTTTCTATAATTTTAGGCACCCTGTGATTTTTCTAAATAAGTCAAAAAATTTGCTGATCGAACTTACAACTATTTTGTTTGAGGATAGCCCATCAGCGTCAGTTCTGGACCAGACCACACCTTTCAAGCAGAACGGTGTAAATGAACTCAGACCTGCGCAAGATTAGCGCCAGATTTGGGCTAGATCAGATCTTCCAGACTAGGCAGTCTAGATAAAGCCAGATCTGGGCCATACATGACACACGAATGCCGTAGAATTTTTCCAAATAGGAAGTCGGACACTCGGTGTCCCTTTTTGCTTACAACTTTCGTGAAAAATTATACACATTTTTACTAAATATTATTAATGCGTTTATATTTCATGTTTTTAAGTACTAAATGCTCAAGAAATGCGCCAATGATCAATCTTTACAAAGAACATAATCTTAAATTATGTAGAGATGGAGATAGTTGAGAGTGGAGCTAGGTAGTTAAGTCTTCACTATATTTTACCACTGACTTTTGCCTGTGATAAAAGTTCAAAAAGGTGAATATTTAAACAAATAATAATTGGGAAAGAATAAATTTAAGGGTGCATAGTTGAAGTTTACAAGTTACAAAATACGTTTACGTACTTTCCGAAGACTTTTCTTATCAAAGTTCCTTCCAAAATCGTTCGAAAACTTTGATGATCGTTTTCGACGCACTTCTTAATGCGAATGTCGATTAAAACAACAAAATCAAGTGTGATCTTCTCGAAAGATACATAAAAAACGACGACCGACGTAGTTGATGAGAATTTCGGTAACAAAGATAAATGTATCGGTTATACAAAATTATTTGAAGAATTTAAATGATTCGAAAAAATTTTCGAAAGTGCTGAATAAGTTTTCAAAGTATAATTAGGCAAAAATATCATTACTACACACACAAACTATAGAATTTCTAGGAAAACTAATCATGAGTTTCTAATTTAGATCGGGCGATCAATAAGCACTTTATGTATGCAAGATATTTACAAAAGAAATAATTCTTAATAAAAATCGATTTTAGTCTCGATTTTTATTCATGATTCTTATATGTATAGTTTAGGACATAGTTTACTTTAAACAATATGAAATATAATATTCAAAGCACGAAGAGTGTGAAGTGAGTGGGGAAAAAGAGTTTTGAAGTTAATTTGAAATGACCTAGTTACTCTTCTATTGCCATTAAAATTTCGATTATTAAATACATTTTCAAGCCCAAAAGTAACAAGAATTCTTTTTGCGAACTTCAGAACTACCCATTTCAATATCCATCCATACAGTAATCGGGCACAGTCTCCTATTTTCTCCCTTTCCTTCTAACGAAGCAGGATGCTTCGTTACTGTCGATCGCGTATTTTCCTTCTCTCTCATTCTCACGTTCTCAATTTTATTTGACGTCTCCTTCACCTTTCGATTATCTCATCACATAGTCCAATAATCTTATTTTCTTTTTGTCCAACCACCTTCTTCCTTCTTTGGTCCGTTTTCCTTTATTAATATAGGTCATATGAGTTCGCTAATCCCTTCTTCTCAAGGTGCAACATGCTGTGAGTGCTACTGCAGTAGCAACGTAGTTAACTGAACTTAAAAACAAGTTATTTTCATTCTAATAAAATTCTTCGATTGTCTACAATTTGGTTTATTTAAATAAAAAGTCGGGTTCAGTAAACCTCTGCAATATCCCGAGCAAAAATGCTTCGATTTAAGTTCGACTTGGTGATGTCTTGAGTTCGTCTCCAAGACATCGAGGTCTGGCTGCGTTTCAAAACCGAGTCGAGACATAAGCCTTCCTCTTACGTTTATAGTCATGAGAGGTAAGACGGCGTAAACTTGTCTCAAGATGAACTTTCTTCGACTCAGAAATGAGATTAAAATTGATTAATGAAAATTTGTAAATATTAAATTAGTTATTTTTAATATAAAAATTCAGAATCTTCGTGGATCTAAGCGAGTATCACCCTTAAAAATTTTCTTTAAAAAAAATCAATATTGTTACTTTCTGGCAGATTCTCCTAAGCCGTTAGAAATACGTCACAACAAAAAATATTTTTGGTATCTTTTTGTTAGGACAGTTATGCACTTGATGTTATAAACCGCTCGTCTTGGAGTAATAAAAATTCGATTCAAGAAATAAATATATGTGTATAAGACATATAAACTTATCTCCCAGACATGCATTGAAGTCTGGCTCCGTCTCAAAACTGAGATATGCTCAAGTTGATATTTTCGACTTCAGCATGTCTTGATTGAGGAAAATTCAATTCGAAACCAAGTCGAAGGATTTTTACTCGGAATATTGCAACAAAACGCATTGTCTAGAAAACGACATTCCAAAAATTCTTGCTTCTTTTTGAAAAAATAAAATGTATGGTAAAATATAATCCAGCGGAATAAAGCTTGGAATTCCTCTATCGAGGTCAAAGATTAAAACTAAATATCTTCGTTGTTTTCTTCTTTACAAAAAATGTAATTTTATTTCTTTTAAATGAGTAGATCCATCTTTTTACATCATTTACTTTTTTTCCTATGAAGAAAATACCATTTAGCAATATCAATAACTACTCCTAGAAATAGAAAATAACCATTCATACTCAATAATCTCTTTTATGAACGGAAAATAGCAACCCATGACAACGGGAAATAACCTCCTACAACGGTTAATAGTAACATATAGCCATTGGAAATACTAACCGTTAGTAACGTTAAATAACAACGTTCAACATCATAAACTCCTACAGCCACAATCAGAAAATAACAACCAATGGTAAGTTCAATGACATTATATTTTCAATATAGTCTTTCCCCAACTTTCCATAATAACACTTAGTAATAGGAAGAAAAACCCCTTCAACAGTCAGTAACAACCTCCAGCAATAGAAAATACTAACACTAAGCAACAGTAAATAACCTCCCTTGGTTATTTCCTACCCCTATTAACAGAATATCACATTCCCTACCAACGATAAATAATAAGCTCTAGCAACGATTTTTGACAAGCTTTAGTAGCGGTTAATACAATCTCCAGTATTGAAAAATACAACGGTCCGCAATAGAAAATATTAATAACTATCAGCAGTGTTAAAAATAAAGAATTACCATAAGATAATACCAACTCCTGTACCAACAGCAAATAAGCCGCACAAATATTAAAACAATAATTTCTAGCACAGTTACTGACAAAAGATCTAGTAATAACCCCCATAAACTACAATCCATCACACAAAAATAAACTATAACAACTCATAGTCAGTACTTTCACTCTTGCATTGAAAAATGATCCCTAATAACAGTCAATAACAACCACCAGCATTCAGCAATGACCAATAGCAAAGACTAGTAACCTCTAATTAAAATACATAGTACAGCAATAAACTCCATTTGTTAATAATTTATAACAGCCCCTGCCAATAGAAAATTAAACCTTTTACAACTGTTAAAAGAAACCCCAAGATTAGTTATATTTTTAGTATGTGGTTGTTAGAGATTTGGTAATCTAGCACTTAAGGAAGAGTGGATTATGGTGGCGTGCTCGAAATAAAATGCACCATAAATTATGATTGAAATGTGATTGATTTGATAATACCGAAAAGTCTAATATAACGAGAAAGCTCACTCCAAGTATGTTTAACATTACATCAATGTTTTTTTATCAATCAGTGTAAAGAATTTGACAAAACTTAACTATAGCCTCTTGTTATGCCATCAAGCTCTTATGAGATGTTGCAAGATTCGACTAATTTCCACATATATAAAACGTTTATAAAACCAGCGTATGATATCAGAAATTTAAAATAATACTTGATCTATTTAAACATAATATTCGCATGCTAAATTCTTTCTAAATTTACTGTGAGTATATCTGTACTTCATGCATGCCAAAAACTATGTCGTTCCAGCTAAATCTGTTTTTTCATCATTACTCTTCTGACTCATACTTTGAAACAGAAGTTGCATTACAGAATTTCCGAACGATATCGGTGCATTTGTTCGCCATATTTATATAACAATTTAAGTCTTGCTGATAATAAACTTACTTTCACATTACACAAGCTAACAAACAAATCCAAATCAAACAGATTTTTTAAAGATGTAAACTAATTAAACAATCAGGAAAATTGATTTCTTAATAATTTTAATGAAAATGCGCCCTAAGTGTATAATTTATCAAATACATTAATTAGGAAAATATATTTAAAAACCTGTGAAATTGTTATTATTAATATTGTTATCTTTAAATCTTTAAAAAAAAATGTTTTTAAATATTTTTTAACATTCCAATATACCCCAGAGATTATTACTGAAGTCTCATCAATTAAAACCAGAACATGAAGCCGTTTGTGCGTATATTCATCTTCTGTTCTGAATACGCGATCGAGTGCTACAATATACAATACGAAGTATTTCAATGTTCATCCAATTATTCCTCAAAATATTGGAAATCGACGGTGAAGCCTTTTTCCAGCATATACAAATACATGTGTGCACATATGGAATTACGAAGATTCCAATAGTTTGTGCGTTGCTTCTTGAAACTGGCGTGGAGGGCAAAATGTGAAAGTAGATCGAGGATTAGGACAGCAGTTTAGTGGAGACAGGGAGGGCAATGGCTTTTCGTACATAATACGCGCGTACTGGGCTCTTACCTCTTTAACCCAATTAATTAAGGGGATTAATTCCAGCAGAGGCAGCTTGTTCTGCGGATTTTCTCAAATAAAACTAAATCAAATACCGCGCGTGCAGTTTTCGAGCTTTCTCGGTTAACCTGACCCGTAAATCAACATTCAGCATAAACTGCTGCAATTGATTCCAAACTTCTACAACACTTGAAGTGTTGCGTTGGTCCTGCTGGAATCCAAGGATGTGAAAAACATATAAAACATTAGAATTAAACAGAAAAAAAGTAATCCGTTTAAAGTTTAATCTTGACAAATACAGGAAATTCATGACATTTAAAAAAATGGAATTGTAATGATACCGCATGCTAATCTTTGTATTTGATGTTTACACATTGTTGGATTTGTACAAATAAATAGAATGGGGTCCCATTGAGAGTAACTGACATTCATGAAAATTACATTGCCTGTCAGTAGAACTGCGGTAAGTCACACCTTTGGCCGAATACCACAAAACCCTTTTGCCTGGAAGATACGGAGCAACCCAAGGACAACAGCTCACTTCATCCATCTCGCAAACAGTGCTAGCTTCGCGCCTTCGAACCGCGTGTAGAAACTTTGGGATTCTGCTGAGGCCCAGCATCGACCATCTAACGGCATAATGGGATGCTGATTAGAAGTTTCACGAAATTGAATGGATTAGGTCTAGATTGGATGAGTTAATTCAATTGTTAATATGGAAATAATGAGTGAGTCTAAGAGCAATAAAAAACTATTGTTGCCTATTACTGTTCTTTCTTATTCAGAAAATAATTCTATTATAGGTGTCCCAGGAATCAAAACCATGATCATTCTTGGAATGATCATATTAAGGCCCGACAGGAAAGTCAAAACAGAACTAAAAAGTGATAAGAGAACAATGCGCGGCCGATCGAGTTGTCCACCATACTAACCCCACTTCCCAACATCTGACAAAAGGGTTCGAGCGACAGAACCTAAGAAAAGTGATTGCGCGAAACACTAGCATCAGGGATAAATTCTAAATGACAACAGATTTACTAGGAGTAGTATTTTCCAATTAGAAAATCAATTTAAGATTGTGCATCAATAAAGTCGGGAAATATATTATGATCGGCCACGATTGAGCTAAACGCAAATGTGCTGGCGTTCTTGACTTTTTGTTTTTGTTTCTGGTATACAATAAGACTATTTTAGAATTAGAAAAAAATCACTGGACTTTACAGTGTATTTATTTCGACTCAGGTCAAGTTACAAATGTGAAAAGATGAAAAATACATTTTTCTAAAAAATGAATATCGATTTTTTCTTTCTGGTACTAAAATACACTTAACTCTCGATTTAAAAACATTCAGTTCACGATATCCCAATGATTAAAATTTTCCGTATTTTGGTGATGCGGGCACCGCAGGGCCGAGAGAGGGGACCATGAGGGCAGTACTCTCGGCGCGTACATTGCGTCAGTTCTTAAGATGCGTCCAAATCCAACAGAAATGGAGTTGTCTAGTCATAATGTTTGCAAGAAACGAAATAAAAATAAAAATTTCAGGAGTGGCAGCAATTTTAGGTTAAACTCAATTAAAGCTGACTATGATATATTTATCACTGG
>NC_046661.1:116679442-116680822 GCF_010883055.1 Belonocnema kinseyi | reverse complement strand
GGTCCCTGTACCAAGGGTTTCTGCTGAATATGGTTACAAAAATAAATAGGCAGTCGCGGAAATTGTCCAGGGGTGGTCCTGAAGGAATTAACCTCCAAGCGGAGGTGTAAAAACCGTGCCGAAAGCAGAATGGCACCTGGGTGAGGTGTCTAGAACGGTGAATCTGGGATACCGGGCGACCTCTCAGAGTACGCAGCCTTATCCTTGCATGCGGGGCTCTACAAGGATGGACGAACCCCTTTCCCTAGCTTCTCGTGGGAACAACAATGGCAACACCAAACATAGTTGTAGTAAGTGCAGTTCAAAACAACAGAACGCGCAGGGCTCCCGACAATGGGTCGGCCAACAGTGCAGACCAATCTAGAGCTGGGGGAGCCAATGAAAATGGATTCAATGCGATGGATCGGCGGGATCTTGCGACCTTTGGGTGGACGGAGCAACTGAATCACGACTTGCTAGAGTCCTGGGATGCGAGTGTGGCCCGTGAACGGGGTTACATGGCACGGCTGCATGCTCTGTGGTGCGAGAAACACCCGGAGCTATCGCACTTTTCGCAGCAATGTCTGCGAAACCATGCTGAACTACTCCGTAAAAGGGGCTATGTAAGCGGAATGCCTACTCTACTACAACTAGAACAAGCCGGCAACAGAGAAAGAGAGGCGACACTAAGACCAACCGCGGGCAGGCATCCAATAGATGAAGAGCGATGCTTTACGACCCGGAGAAACATCAACACCAAGGTTTCTCTCAAGCCTAAAGATCTGGCTGAAATGGATGACGAGCTTCGTGGACGTTTTTCCGGTGAATCCGACCTCTGGGCTATCAATTATTGTGTGTGTAATGCAGCGAGAGCTTTGGCCGATGCGAACCGTAAAAAAAAACCAACGGCTGATCATAAGACCAAAAGTCGAATGCATCAACTTGCCATAATGATAGGCTATGCAAGACAGTACGCGTCCCGCATTCAATGTGTGATTGACTACATTACATCTGGTAAGAATTTTACCGCCAAGGTTCGAAAGTTCGCGCGCGAACTCCGGACCCGTTATCACACACTTAACAAGTCAAAGCTGCTGACCATCAGGCAGCATATTGTTGAGAGAATACGTATACTATCTGACGCTAAGAGAAGTCTAGAGCGGAGGGAGAGGTGGGTCAGAGAAAATCAACAGTTTGTCTCTGACCCATCTTGACTCTTCCAAGACCCTTCAGTTACTGTCGAACACTCACCCAAACCAGAGGAGGTGGAAGTATTTTGGAAAGAAGTCTACGAAATGCAGCATAGACTGAAAAAGACTCAGAAAATATAAAAAGCTTCAAGGAGCTATGTGTTATCCTCATAACACCTGATAAAGAATGCCCACCCATCACTACCGAGGA
>NC_046661.1:116657324-116679342 GCF_010883055.1 Belonocnema kinseyi | reverse complement strand
CTACGGCATTCACCTTAATATCGCTCCTCTAAATGCTCCTAGGGAAATTGAGTCAATTGTCGAGAATGGGAAGTGCCGCATATACTAGAACTTTATATTCTCAACAATTGTTTCTGTTGCTCACTCGAGGCCTGACATGGTTCTTCTTGACTTCGAGAAGCGAACCATGTTCGTTATCGAACTTTCGGCAACAGCTGACAAAAACATCATAGCCAAGGAGAATGAAAAGAAAGAGAGGTATCGAGACCTTATAAGGGAGTTGCAACGATTGTACCCGGAATATTCTGTTAAACTGATCGTCCTTATCATCGGCGCTCTTGGAGGTGCCAAGCTTTCACTTGCTAATGGCCTAAAAAGCATCCCTGCGTGTCAACAATATGCTAGAACACTTGCGGGAAAAATACAGAAGGCGGTTGTCCTTTGGTCGCTCCGTGTTCTTAGGGTGCACGAGGCTTTTGCTGGATCGTCGAATTGATTCCTTTACAGACTGTAACCACCTATCTCACGGTTGTGAGACGTGGTTATGGCTGAAATTTTACCGCGATTTCGCTGGAAGCGGGTGCAATTTTTCAGATTAGCACCCGCTCCCGGCGAAATCCTGCGGTTGTCCTTATGGCAAATTTTTAATTATATATATATACATCCCTTTCTTAATGATTCAAAAATAGCTACTACTCGCACACTATACATGCCTCGAAAACAACTAATTCGTACTAATATATAGTATTAATATATGAATAAAATATAAATTTATATATATATATATATATATTTATATATATCGAAAAAGTATTCAGGTGATTTTTGGTATTGATATGAATATACTCATAAACGATTGTCGGTCACTTGAACCATCGGAAAAATGACCGGCTGCCTCCCAAATAAAGAGTGCGCCAAAGTAAATTAAGTTTAAGAATTGAAATAAAATTGTTATAAAATAGTTCGATCAATTTTATTTATATTTGACATTTCATTTTTTTAATTCATGGGATTTTAAATGAATTTATTTATGAAAATGGTCCATAAGATTCTTTTTTTGTGAGAATTGTTTTCTCGAGCTGAAATTTTGATATTTTCAAACTTATAATCAAAATAAAGATTAAATTGCCATGTATCTTGTGACAACCCAGTATTTTGATTGCCTAATTTACAATCCCGTTTCTTTTCATAAATGCGAATTTTGAGTCTCATACCATTCTTATCAACATATATTTTATTGCAACATTTACAATCAATGAAATAAACTATATAAGATCAGTTTTCTTTGTTATCTTTATCTTTATTAAAAAAGGACATTTATTAAGTGTGTTAGAAATAAACATTAATATTTTATTTCTTAAGGAAACCCTAAGACGTTCCGAAAGATTTTCAACATATGACAATGACACCTTAAGTTCAGTTTGTTTTAATTTACATTCCATTTTTAATTTTTAGACGAATTATAATGAATTTTGTGCATTCTTTCTTTGATGATTTTATTTATTAATTGAAGTGGGTAATTATTTTGCATGAGAGTAATATTTATTTGATCTAAATTTTCTTTACGGACTTTAATATCGCTTAAATTAACACATATATTAATGAGACCTTAAATTAGACCAACTTTTCAAGAAAATAATTGATGATAATTGTATTTCAAATAAAGTCCGGATCAAGAAAATTTTAAAATCAATTTGTTGTTAAATTACCTTCTGGAGGTTTAATAATTTATAAATGTAGATAAGCAATAGAATTAATAACTGTTTTTTCAATAGTGAATTTAATTGAATTTTTCATATTGTTGAAAGTGTTTTGGAATGAATCTATTTTTTTCAGCAGGAACGATAGCATGAAAGCATGCTCTCCATGATAGCATGGCATGCAATTTAAAAACACATAACAGTGTTGCTTCTGAAGCAAATGTTCTCCCAAAAGTCCACAAACCAGATTTTAAGTGGTGGTTGATTGTGTTAACAGTAGGTTCTCCAACTTATAATTTAGCAAAATGCATATCAAATTGTTTAAAACCAATTTCTGAAAAAAACTCAAGCTTTCGTAAAGAATAGTTTGGATTTAAAAATAGAGCTTAAAATATTAAAGTTCTTGATTCACATTCTGTAGTTTCTCTTAATGAGGTATGAATCTATGATACTATTCCATTAGACCTTGCATTAGATTGTAGTGAAGAAAAATTAAATTTAAACCATTATTCAACAAAAATATCTTTAATGAATATTTAATTTCCCCCAGAACAGTATGAAACACAGTTTTGTCTTTTATCAATAGAATTTTCAGCAAGTTTCAGGTTGCCCAATGGCTTCGCAGTATCTTCTATTGTTTCGAATTTAGTAATGGAAGATATAGAAAAAAGGGCTCTTGATCATTTAACTTTTACTCCTATTCTTTGTAAAAGGTATGTGGATGATATCCTAGCAATCGTTCCTACTGAAAAAATAGATGAATTCCTTAACACTCTCAACAATATGGAAAATTTAATTAAATAAATTCACCATTGAAAAAGAAGTGAATAATTTTATTTTTTATCTAAATTTATTAGTTGGAAAATAATTACCCACTTTAATTAATAAATAAAAATCATCAAAGAAAGGATCAATGTAATTTATGATAATTCGTCTAAATATAAAAAATGGAATGGAAATGACAATAAAACTGAACTTACGGTGTCATTGCCATATTTTGAAGGTCTTTCGAAACGTCTTAGGGTTTCTTTAAAATTAACAATATTAATGCTTATTTCACTAACAATCACGCACTTAATAAATTTAGTTTTTTTTATATAAGGATAAAGATAACAATGAAACCTTATTTTGTATAGTATATCTGATTAATTGTAAATGTTGCAATAAAGTTTATATTGGTGAGACTGGTAGGAGACTTAAACCTCGCATTTGTGAACATAAACGGGATTGTGCTTTAGGCAATAAAAATACTGGTTTGTTTGAACATGCATGGCAATCTAATCATTATTTTGATTTTGATATTAAAAATATCAAAATTTGAGCTCGACAAAACAATACCCACAAAAGAAGAATCTTAGAGTCCATTTTCCAAAATTAATTTATTAAAAATTCCATCAATTTTAAAACTGAAATGTTAAATATAAATAAAATTTATCAAAATATTTTATAAAAATGTTATTTCAATTTTTAAATTCAATTAACTTTGGAGCACTTTTCATTTGGGTCGCCATTGTAATATCTGCCTTTATTAATTACTCATGGAAAATTGACTTTATCTATAATGTATTCGTTAGTCCATGTTTGTCCTTCCAAATAAAAAAAACTTGTTTTAGTGAATTTTTTTAATGTAGTAAATAACTATATTGCAGCCTTTTACATTAGATGTTTCAATTCTTATCTTTTAAAGGACAACTTTCTTCATTATAAGTTTTTTAAAATTGTATACCAGCTTATTACATCTGAAAAAATTTTAACTTATTTTATGTATTAATTTGAATAAGGTCTGCAACAAGGTCGAAACGTACGTTGGTTTTTTAAAGAAATTGTCAAATAAAGCATGATTCATTGACAATTGAATCCACTATTATTTTTTGTTGGGCCGTATGAGCAAAATAACACATTCTCAGATTAATTGGCTTAATTAATAATAATAATATTCGGAGAAATTTTACAGAGTGAATGATATTCCAATCACTGAATACAATTATATAATTAATCTGTTAGTTAGAAAATTCAAAACTTAGACAAAAGTAAATGTATTTTGATAAAACTTAATCTTTTTGGTTCAAAATTTATATTTTTTCTTGAAAATTTTTAGTGGGTAATTGATTTTTTATCTAAGATTTATCATTTTGGCCGAAAATTGAACTATTTGGTTGAAAATGCCTTTCTTCTTGGTTCAAAATCATTTATTTTAACTAAAAATGTAATTCTTATATTTTTGGTTCAAAATTTATATTTTAATGTTGAAAACTGGTTTATTTGCGTGAAAATTCATTTATTTTACATATGTCTCACGTAACTTATGTATGGCTCCTTATAAAATTCTGTACCACTGTTGGAACTAAAAATGTTTTAAACATATTTAGAAACAAAGTTTTTTTACACTAACATTATTGCTTTCATTTATGTAATATTCTTTTGAAAGAAAACTTCAGAACGGTCAGGTAACATGTAAATGTTTTTAGGAAAAGTCAGGAAAACCCAGGGAATTTCTTAATTCGATCGGATTTTGTAGCAACCCCGTTATTTCAAATTTGATTACTCAATACTGTTAAATTTGGATTTTGAAATATTTGAAAATGTCAAAATAACGAGACTTTATCAATTTTAGTGTTTTGTAAGTAACTTAATTTATAGAACTAGTTAATTAAACAGTTTAATCAGTAGATTAAAAATTTTATTAAAATTGATTGTAAATCATTTCTAAGCAACTTTTAAATTTTTAACGCCTTTGAACAACAAGCATCAACTTCGACTTAGTTTTAGCCAAATTCGGAACCTCCAAACAGAAATTTTTTAGCAATTTTTATCACTTCAACAGATATTTATCTGTAAGAATGTGGAAAACATCTAAAGTGTGGATTGTAAAGTAAAATTTTTCTAAAATTTCAAATTTTTTACAACTTTCGATTATAGAAGCAAAAATAATGATATGAAAACATTGAGAAAGGAGAGTTTTTTATTTGTTATAATAACAGAACTTTTGATCCATATTTGATAATAAGGTTAATTTGGCTCATGCCAAATACAAATTTTTTTCTGCTGAATATGTCTGGTATTGGTTAAATAATCAAATTTTACATTAATAAATCTTAAATTTTTATCAGTTTTATTATTGAAACAAATGTGACATTCTTTATCATTGCCCTTTAACTGAAACTGAATTTTGATTTAGTGAATTTGGCAACAATCTTTCCTTCGAGTTTTTTCATTTACCCAATCGGCATTGAGGAAAAAAAGCGACATCGGTGTTTTCAAGATTTCCGTTAAACACCTATTTTTTAGTCAAATACTGTATAGACTGTAGTCTAATAGCAATATCAAATATATAGGGGGGTAAGATAACGACCAAAAAGTATCAATTTAGTACCGAATATGTATAATAACTTTTAATAGATCCATGTCAAAAACTTAAAACTAAGAATTTGACCAAACACACGAGATTAATATGTATCGAGGAATTTAAGGAGTGAAATAAATTATATGAAAAATGCATAAACCGAGTTATAAAGTTTTTAGAAGTGTTAAGGCCAATTATCATTTGAATTTGAATATATTTTTGTTTAGTCTCGGCAACGTTCGCGGGAGTTGGATCGATCCCGTTTGAATCCGAGGGTGTGACCACTACGCCCTCTTTGCTTGCACGAACCCCAAAATCTGGCGTTCACCCCAAAGCTAGACCCGAAATAAACTTAACTAACATCTTCGCTAGGACTACAGCGTTATCAGAATTCAGGGGTAAATCCTCATTCCGCTCTTGGCTTCGTGGTTGGCCAGCCTGTGTGGCTAATAGACTCGTCGATCGGCAAGGCAGCGCCCTTTTTCTTTTTCTTTTGTTACAATTTTCTTAGGGCGAAACCTTAACGTCAAAGTAATTTGGGAGATGATTTAAAAAATTCAGGATTAAGTTCAATTTATTTATATTTACTGGATCTTTTTATTTTTAATAATATATTTGTAAATATTAGAAGACAATTAATTGTGGAGTAATAATATATTATTAAATATCTATTTGATATATTATTTAATATATTATTAAATATCTCAGTTATTCTTTGCATTTGGAATGCTTGAAAAAAACTTTATCAAAAAGATCTCTTTTAGATGGCAGTATTTTATGCGTCTTCATATTCTGAATTGTCTACTTAATTAAGTATAGTCAAATATTAAGTTTCTCAAAGCTCTGTAGGCTTTGAGGTACCAATTCCCATTGTGACACTCGCGCTGCGTGCTCGATTTACGACAGACATTTGTAAACAGATTTTGTTGAATTTTTTTCTCGTAACTTTCGTCGTCTTTCCACCCATTTAAAAAAAAATTTTTCAACGTTATTTTTCACGAATAAAACAAAAACTACGCTTACTATCAAGAAGTGATTCTTAACGAAATTATAGATCTTTTTTGCGATAACCATTTTTGTTAATTGATAATTTTTCCTATCTAACATAGTTTGTCCACAAAATGGATTTTTTTATTTTCCATTATTTTTTGTGCAATCAAAATTTGAATTTTCGATTTTTGAAGAAAATCCAGAAATTGGTTATGATAATTTTGTAAGGCTTTCTAAAAGAAATGTTCTTTTTCTCTAGAATTTTTTTCATGTCGTGCATTTTTTGGCTTCAAATTTTAATTTTCGGTTGATTTAAAAAATTTTGAAAACGCTATAACTCTGAGAATTTTCTTTTTATCGAAAAAAGTCATTAGGATAAATTGTTTGTTCTTTTTAATACTATAAATATCCGTAAATAGAATTTTCAAATTCAGAAAAAAGTTGTCTCACTTTTTGAATTTTTATCAAAAATGGCTGGTTCACGAACTCGTCCTTTCTTTTAGGACCTATAAAAAGTATGCGAAAGATGAATTTGATTCGTATATTTCGGACGGACAGACAGACAGGCGCTATCGTGAGAACCTGATTTTCGGATTCAGGGGATCTCGAAACGTGAAGATCCGTTGAAAAAGTGTGATGTCAAATTTCCGACAATTCTAATACTTTCTCAATCATAAATATTGAGAATGTAAAAAAGGAACATAATTTTTCGCAAATGCTATTAAAAAATGTTTTCTAATTTATGTGAAAGAAATCCACTGTAGCTCCGCTGAGATTTTTTTGATTTTTTAAAAGAAAAAGTTGGGAAAAGTTCACGTTTGTCCACAAGCAGTGGGGAGATTGAAAATATGTTTTCATTTCATTTTACAGAAATTCTTACACCTGCAAAAATAATCCATTTTTAATATTTTCTTCGGTTGGGAGGCATTTTATCAAATAGCCAATAACTCTTTATAATGTTGACTTGAAAAATTATAATTTATTTCACAAAATTTTAATACATTTTTTGCATCATTTTACTCTCTGAAATAAAATGTATTCTTATAATATGTGAATTAAAACTTCTGTAACTTAATTATTACCTGTATATAAAAAGGCGGATATTATCTAGGATATTATAAAGCGGTCTTCAGTGGATCCTCATCTTCTTAATTTCAGGATTTCAAAATCTGAAGAACTTTTATAATCCTGGAGGAATGCTAACGGAAGCTCTACAGGAGAATACCTGTGAAAATAATAGAAAAAATTTCACTAGTATCTTCAGCACATGCATTTTTAATATATATATATATTTAAGTAACCTCCTAAAATTTCCTCAATTAAGCCTGGAAGGCGCACACTGGTGTGAAAGTCACACCGGAAAAATGTTCAGTTTGCTGCAATCTGCGCAGGCACAACTGCAGCGGTTTATCCCCACTAGATTAAAAAAAAAAAATATATATATATATGAAATATGCGTAATATATTCTAGATGTTTATTATATTTTCAATATGTTAAATATTTAGTACTGACATTGCGAAAAAAACGATTCGCACCAGTGTGCCTATATAGGGTGCGTGAAAGTAGTGTGCCTTCCACGGGTTAATATTGCCATTCTTTCATTGATTAGTTACGTCAGTTCTTCTAATTCTGAGATCATAAAAGTTATACGTAAGATTTGCTTTTAAGTAACACAAAAAGTAACAGTATTATGCAGAATGCTGACGTTTCGTCAAAAAGTAACATAGCAAGTTCTTAAATTTCAGTCAGTTTCGTTTGAATCAAGTTTAAGCAATTTTAAATTCCAACAATTTTAAGCTTTTGTTTTTATTGTGCTGATATAAAGCTAACGTTTCATAAACAAAAATTTGTTTAGAAACTACTCCTGCAGGTTCGGTTTGCGACAGAAAATTAACCTTTAAAAAAATGATTAAAACAAATTTTTTATAGTCAGAAAGCGGCTCAATTCTGCTAGTCAAATAGCCGAATCGCTTAAAATAGTAGCGGCCCATCGGGATTTTTCCCGAAATCTCACTTTTCCAATCCCAGGATGTACTTCTGATACTCGTTTTTAAGATTTATCATTTCCAATTATAAAGAAAAGATTAATTTAATTTGTATTTCGGTGGATACATTATTTTTTATGATAACTGTTTTACCAATAATATAACATAGTCATTAAAAAATACAGTCTTTAGTCACAGCGCGAAGAACTTCTTCAGGCACATTTCCAACACTTCCAAGAAAACATCACGAGGGACAAAAAATATACAACAGAATTTCCGCAGAATTGACGTAAAACCAAGTCAAGAAACTGTCATGGATAGGATTTATTTCATTTTTGTAGTTGAAAACATTACTTTTAAAAACATGAAAATCTTGCAAGAGATATAATTAAAAAGTGCGACCTACTGCTGTGATCATGAAAATATTTCCTTCAAACAAATTAAAGTTTTCGGCTGAATCGGCGTACGTTCAATTTTACCAAAATTTTGTTGGAAACAAAAAAATGAGTTTTTATTATGAGACAAAATTCCTGTGATTCTCACATTCGATATGAATGGTTCAAATAAGTATGTAAAAAATTAACTAATTGAAAAACCTAGCCCTTCATTTAAAAAAAAGAGATTTATTTTTAAAACAGCGTAATGTTTAAAAATAAGTAAAGTTTAAAATGAAGCAAATATTCGATTGACCTACAAAAATACCACCTTCGTATCTGGGAGCTGCAGTCTATACTCTCCAATCTCGTAATCGCAGTCTAAACCCTTGAATCTCGATTTTGAGCAAAAATGAGTTATTATACCCATATCGAGCAGAATGTAATTAATTATCAGCTTAAAAAATATTGTAAGCGTGAGTGAAATAAATAAGACGGAAAAATAAAATTTTCGAAAGAGATTTTGAAATCTGTTCCATGTATTGAGCTCGTATCTCGAATTTCATTTTATTCCCGCTAGTGTAATAGCGTCACTGATGACTGGTGGGGTCAAATTTAAAACTTCAATTAGTTTATAGAAACCCGTGTGTGCAAGAATAGATTATTAATGATGCTAAATATCGTCTTGAATGTCGACTATATTGAAAAGTGAAACATATATAAAAAAGAAAATGTGTGAATAGGTGTCTCTATGTGAAAAGTAATTATGTAAACACAAAAATGTATGCCGCAATAAATATTTGCAGAAATTTCTATGGGGAGGATTTGTATGTATTTCGCACTCTATATTTTAGAGTCTAAAATTAAACATATATGTATCGATCTTGTGTATTTGAACCATCTCTCCATCTCTTTCTAGAATTTTCATCCTATTTGAACTATTATTATACTATTTCCATAAATTTATAACATTTATTTTTAATTCGTGACACAGTAGAAGGTGGAATATATTTAGTTGCTTGACGCATGAATAAACATTATTCGGAGGAATGCATTCACTTTGGTTATTAGTCACTCAATAATTTTTTAGATGCATTGTTATATTTTAAATTACAAAATAAGTTAAAATATTTGAATTTAAATAATATTTTAAACAATTAATTATGTTATAATAAAGTTATGGTTGTATGCTCTTTCAAATTGATATTTTATACGCATTTTTCGCAATACAGGATTTAGGATTTTTTAGAGCTCTTAAGATTCTTAAATACCGCTCTTGAAAACCTGTAAAAATCGAGTTTCGAGCGCTCAGGCTGCACATCTAAATCTGGAAACTTTAGACTCCAGCTCGTAGATTGGAAAGTTTGACTGTTATCTCCAGACTGGAGAGTCTAGCATACTGGTACCGAAATATTTGTTTAGAATGATCCATTTCTTTTTCATAAACTAAATAAACGTTTCCTTCAACGGATTTCATGCACATTTTATTCAAATAGATCTTATTTATACTTAAATCAATCTACAATTGGAACAAACGTGCCAAAATGTTAAATTTTAAAAATACTTACTTTAATGAAATGCAAATTAATTTATTTCAAAAAAGTATTTCCTTTTTTTTTGAAAAAATATTTTTCGAATTAAATAATTTCAGATGGTTTATTCGAACATTCAACTCTTAGCATCACCTGAATATATATTTTTTAATTCGATGAATCATTATTTATCAGGGAAATATATTTTTTCCACTCAAGGAAATCTAAATTCCTTCATCCATATGTGGAAGAATTCCTCAATTTCAATTTGTACTTATGAATTTAAAGAATCGATTTAATTGTAATGAGAAAATATTTTTTTCGGATGTAAAAACTGATTGAAAGAAACTAGGTTCTAAGCTTCCAAGAAATCATTTCTTTGTCTTTATAATTTTCATAATTATTAAAAAAAAATATCTCTTTGCTTTAAAGAAATATAAAGAAATGATTTCTTTAAGGCGAGGCATACATTTTTTAACTCTAAACAATATTTAATTAGATGGAGTAAACAAACCCTTAGTTCAAAGAAAAAAACCAAAGAAACGCATTTCCTTGGGTCCGGTATTTTTTTGCAGAATGTAGTCTAAAAAAATTCTTCAGAACTGCTGCATTTCTTTTTTACTAGTAAACATAATTTACGTTAAGTTAATTTACGTTAAGTAATTATTAAAATTTGTATTGTATTTGTTTAAATAATAAGTAATATAAGTCTAGACTGAAGGTGACACGCTACATATTTAGCAAAATTAGACAGCGCCAGAGCCATGACAGGCTAGTGCATTCCCTGAAATTTCCATATATTTTCTCTCGAAAAAGTTTTTATTTTTAAAAAGCTCGAACATGAATACTTAATGAAAAATGGGAATTTCTCAATCTGTCAATGAAAAATTATTTAAACCTAAACTCTTGTCGGTTCAAAGTGTTTAATTTTGAAAATTTTCGCTTCCTACTTGTGCCGATCTATCTCTTTCTTTAAAATTTAAAACTAGTGATTGAAACTGTCTGAAAATTTCGAACCAATGCTTGAATATTATAAATTTATCAGATTGTGTAGAGAAGTCAGAAAATATTGAATGATAAAATATGGATAAAGATCCATTTTTGGAACGTTATCCTAGAGTTCAGCACGCTTCTAGCAGCGCAGTTCCAAAGCGGCTATACCACGCTCGGCACGGACTTGATGTTGCGCGATCGATACGGCCACCCCCTGTAGCTGGGCCGATTTTTTTCCATTCGCCCCCAGCGCATGCGCGGTAGTGCCATTCCCCTTGCCGAACAGGGGTGCCTTCATTATAGCTCCGCTCTCGTCGGTACGTTCCCTGTATATAGGACACGCACTTGCCACAGAATTTAATCTATCGAAATACGTATTTTCAAAACCCGATTTTACTGGATTTTAAAGAATTTCTTATATCAATTGGAAAAACTCGCTATTTCTGCTATTAAGTATGCTAAATAACGATAATGTTATTTAAAAAATATATTATTTCTTATTTTTCAGTGACTGTATGGTAAAAGCAAGTAAGTCGTGAATAGTTATCAATTCGATAGGCATACATTATGAATTTTGATCGGTCAAAAGAGATTGATTCATATTCAATCTTGACTGATTCAAATAATGTGGATTCGACATCTGGCAAATCAGTCAAATATGACTTTTTAGACCAATGAAAAAATTAAATGATAAAATTAGTCATTTTTAATTATTCAATCTGTTGACTTTTCATCTTAAAATAGTCAATTTTAAATAAAAAAGATGAATTTTCAACCCAGAATATTAAGTTTTTTAACAAAAAGACCGATTTTCAACAAAAAAGACTTTCCAAAGAAATAGTTCCATTTCAAATAAACAGATGAATTTTCAAATAAAATAAAAGATTAATTCAACAAGAATTGCATTTTGTAAAGAGCAGTTCAACGCCAAATTTTCAACAAATGATAGGATTTTTCAACCAGAGATATAAATTTTCGCGTAGAATGGATCAATAATCAACCAAAAATCATATTTTCAAACGAATAGTTAAATTCTCAACCAAACAGATGCATTTTTAACCAAAAAGAGGAATTATTAAACTAAAGAATGATTTTTTGATCAAGCATTTCAACTTCAAACGTAGATCAATTGAAATAATAACTTTCCGCCAAGAAAATTAGTTATTGTATACCAAAAAGTGAAATTCTCAACTAAAAAAAAAAAATTTATTTTGAAACATGTAAAAGAATTTTTAACCGAATCGTTCAATTTTCAACCAAACAGATTAATTTTAAAGTAAAATGAGGGATCATTAAACAAACAAAAAATAAATTTTGAAGTCAGCCATTAAACTTTGAACCAAGTAGTAAAATGTTCATTTAAAAAAAAGGATGAATTTTCAACAAAAAATGTTTTTGTTGATAATTTAACGAAAAGAAGAATTTTCCATCAAAATTATTGATTTTTTACCAACATAAACAAGTTTTCAACCAAATATATGAAATTTCAAAAAAATAGTTTAATTTTCAACCACAAAAATAAGTTTTCAATCATAGAAAGAATTTTTCAACTTAAATGATGAATGGCTATCTATACCTAAAAATGAATTTTAAACAATATAGTTTAGATTTTAACCGCGTCGTTTAATTTAAAAAAAAAACAGAATATATAATGCTATCACGGTGATTCATTAAGATAAAAAGATATAGTTCAGGCGCCAATCGTGTACAAAAATGCGTAGTTTTGGACTACGCAACTTTCAATCTGTTAATCAGTAATTTATGGTTAATTTTAATCACTTATTAAATTGTAGAAATTTAATGAAGGATTTTTATCTAGAAATAATTGTACTATTTTACTACGGGAAACTAATTAGTTACTATTGCCAGAAGATCAGTCTTTTCAAGTGACTGTTCAGCCAGCAATAATGAGTGATTCATATATGCTTAAAGAAGTGCTATGTCAGTAGAAATGACTGATTTCCAGTCAGAGCATGCTTGAATTATTTAATCAGTAAAATCATTATTGATTTCAATTTAGAATGTACAATAATATAATGATAATTAAATTTAATTTAACGAACTGTCTTTCATTATGGAATATTTGACGCGAGACTAGCTAACCCCTTTGCACCTTGTTCAGGGTTAACTGGTTTTATACTTATGTCTCGTTAGTTTTACAGAGAATTGTGTAAAGTAGTAAGAGCCTAAATTTAATTCGTACGAGCTGGTGGGTTAGATGTAAGGAAAATTTTGTAATACATTCCTATTCGATCCCATTTATGTCCCAGGTCGTCCCAGGCAAAATATGAAAGTATGAACGATAAAGTAAATTTCCAACCGAATAGTTTAATTTTCTACCAAATTGTAGAATCTTTAATCAAATCAGATTAATTTAGACACAAACTGTTGCATTTTTTACCAAAGAGGATGAATTTTCAGCGGAGAGGATTAATTTACGACCAAAAAAGATGAATTTTTAACAAAATACATACATTTTCAAACTAGAAAAGATCAATTTACACTCAAAAGTAGAGTAACTGTTATTTAGAAAAATAATTTTTAACAAAAAGAACGAACTTTCAACAAAACAGTCAATACATTTTCAACAAAGGAGATTTATTTTTAACTTAAATGATGAATCTTTAAAAATTAAATTTTAACAAAAGTGTTTAGACCGAAAGATGATTGTTTACCCTGGAAGATTATTATTTTTTTAAAGGGACAAGTTAAATTTTCAATCAAGGAGGTGAATTAAAAGAATACGAATTTTGATCAAACCAGTTAAACTTTCAACCAAAAAGTTGACTTTGAACCTAAAAAATATTAATTTTGTACTAAATAGTTCAATTTTCAGGCAAAAAGATGAATTTTCGAGCACAAAGATTTATGTTCTGCCAAATAAAGACGATCTTTCAACAAATTACAATAATTTTCAACAAACCTTGTCAATTAAGACATTAAGTTACTGTTTTAGTTATTAAAATAAATTCTCAACCAAATAAAAATAAACTATTTTCATTCAAATCTCAACTTTCAACCGTATAGTTTAGTTTTCAACTAAAAAAGATGATTTTTTAATCAAATAGTTAAATTTCAACAAGGTGATAAAACTTTCAACCAAATACTAGAATTTTTAAGCAAACGAGATGAATTTCGAAACAAAAATATTATAGACTTTTCAATCAACATTAGTTAATTTATCCTCTTCTGTTTAGTTAATTTAGTTCAAATTAAAGATAATAGACGAGAAAAAGGGAAGGAAGGGTATTGTTCTTAAAAAAAGAGAAAAATGGAGGAATTATTTAAAATTCATCATCAAGAAACGTACTAAATTTATTTATTTATGTCCGTAGTATTTTAGCTTATCCTTCCCTCCCCCTCAAATTAGTAACGTAGATTATGAACATAAAAGCTCACACATATAAACTGTAATAATAGTTCATTTAACCTTATATTAGTAGAAGACTGGATTACAGTAATTACAAGATTTAATTACACGTGTGATATTTCGCAAAATTCTAAATTTCGAATTTTCAAATATTATTAAAATAATTGTTATATAAGACAGAATTTGACGTTGAAACGCTTGAGAAATATTACTAAAGATAACAAATTATAAACAGATAAAATATCTAATATTTCGTAGCAATTATTATTGTAATATATTTAATGTAATGTAAAAGCTGCGCGAGAAAACAAACTAGCAGTGAATTTAATCCGAAGCTTTCTACTTTGATTTTAATTATAATTATTTCGTACTCAGTTGATGAGCACTTTTCTTTCTCATTATGATAAATCAAAAAAATGTATTTATTTTGCCATAGAGCAAGTATGATTGATTTTGAAGCGTTATATAAAAAATGCAAAATACAAAAATGCAAATAAGCCCATAAATTCTATATCTATATCGTCTAGTAGAAAATATATTATTGAAAAAACTACGTTGTATTACAAAGTACAGTGAAACCCTTTAATAACCCTCCCTTTTATAGCCCTTTTGAGAAATGATGCCGCGTCGCAGGTGGGTGTAACAAGAGCTGCGCGGAGTACGCGGGTCGGCGGTTGTCACTCAGAAGAGCGCTCAGGCTTGAACAAATAAAAGCGGAGAGGACTGTAATGAGTTACTTCCCACCCACCGTTAGCACCAAAATCGGCGCTATAGAAGAGTTTCACTTTATAGTTTATACCAGCGTACGTTATACCGACTGCAGCTACGCGGTGAATCGAGACTCGGGATGAGTCCAAACGTCAAACCATTTCGAATTCGGATAGCACTCGGATTGGTGACCATCTGTGACGTGTGACCGAATTGTGTGTTCGCTGCGTTTTAACTAATGTTGAACGCGAGGTTTGGCGCCAAGGATGATTGTGTACATTCGATGGGTAGGTTTGAATGTCTGCCTTCAAACTAGACTGTCGAAAAACCGGCCGAACTCGAAAGGTGGTTTTCTGCAGTTTCCTTTCCCCTGGACAAACGTCCAGGCAAAGGCGAGTACTTATAATAAAGTCGGATGCAGCCGCAGGTTATCACTGGTTGGGATAAAATGCATGCAGTGATTCTATCACAAAATTGAATACAAATTTGAAGCTATTTTTTATAACTAATATTGTTTTTGTTTCTTCCTTAAATCCGAATCAAGTGTAATATTTGCTCCATCAGCTCAAATTTTTGAGGAGATTAGCCTTTCTAGTAAAAAAATCTTCTGGGAATCTAATGTCGGATCTTTCTCAGATCGGGATTCATCTAGACAATCTTGTCCGGTCAACATCTGGCACTGGTCAACTTTCCATAAAATGAAAATTTATAAGTGTCAAACAGACAAATTTTGTCCCTCATTTTCGAAAAATTGTCACAGTGTATGAAATTGCTCAAGATAAAAATTTAGCACTAGAGACCATTTTTCGTTCTTTATTTCTTGATAGCCTAATCTGGCCCACATCTGGCACTGCCCGACCTTTACAAACATACAGATCGATACGATTCAATCATCAAGCTCTTCTCAGCGTATATCAGAAAACTTTTAAGGGTATTTAAAAGATAAAAAATATTATGACCTCGCAACGATTATTTGTTTCATGTATACCAAGTTCTTGAAATTTTAGTAATATAATATTGAGGTGGAAATTTTTCTTTGTGATTAAGAAAATTAACAGAATAATATTCTTATATATTTAAATACATCTTATAAAAGAAAGAGCCTACACGTATCGAAAAATATCCGGCTATTCGTGCCGAAATTTCCATACACCTAGCCACGGTGTTTATTAAAATATGAGATACATTGGTTTAAAATAATGCTTTAAGTAATTATATTGTTTCTGCGTCGTCTTCTTTTATAGTTTCAAATTAACTATACTATTCGGTAGTCGACTGGTAACTCGCGCGGTGAACACTGAGGTGGTTGAGATTCGATTCTCGCTGCTTGTGAATTTTTTGCAAATGCGTTTTTCTAACATTATGTTCAATATATTAGTCTATTTTTAAAACCATAAATACATTCAGTAATTCGAATTTGTTTTAAAATAAATTTTATTTTTTAAACTAATTTTGCCGTGTAGATTGAACTACAATTTTTGACACAAGGGCGAAGGTTTTCCCGCTAGGGCTTTTGATCATTTTTAAAAAAGAACATAGGGTTCGAACCTGTCGTTCTAGAAACTCCTAGCAGGGCTCAAATTAAAGGTCGCCCTTTGCTCTTAAAGAGGATTATATTTAAAAAAACTAGTAGTCTTGCGCGCGCCTATTTATCTTCTTATGAAAAAGAAAAAATGAAAAGCCTATCCTTTCTATGTTATACATATTTAATAAATGTTACAAAATATTAGCATAAAATAATGCATGACATCAAGGGATGAGTTCTGTATCTGAAACTGTAATTAATCTTTTATAATAGAATTTCAATGAATTCCTTATTTTTAGGTAGAAAATGAACTATTTTATTCCAAATGAGCTTTTTTTTATTAAAGATTAATTTACATCTAATATTGATGAATAGCATTTACTACGATTTTGTCGCTCACGTTAATGATAATCATATTCATTAAATAATGAACTTTGCATTTTAACACCACAATTTTGATAAATCAATTAAATAAAATTTTTGAATGCGCATTGTAATAATCAACTATGACCTTATATGTTGAAAAACACATGTAATAAGCTTGTTGCCACTTGGTAAACTCTTCCCTAAAAATCTTGGTTAAGTCTCCCCAACATTAGTTCATGCGTTTAAAGTCATAAAAATTCAACTCTGGTTAAAAATTTAAATATTTTGTTGAAAATCTTTTCTTTTTGTTTTAAGATATCCACCACTACGTTTTCTTTGAGAATTCTTTTTTTTTAATGCAACTCTTTTTGGTTAAAGATTAATCTTTTTTGTTTGAAAATTTGGCCATTCAGTTTAAAATTTATATTTGTAGGTTGAAAATTTAACTATTAGGTTAAAATTTAAACTATTCAGGGTCAAATACAAATCTTTTATTAAAAAGCCAAATTCTTAACAAAACCGTTTACACTGAAAATAAAAAAGTTTAATTTTCAGTTTTAAAAAATTAACGAATTTGCAATCAAATAGTTACTTTTTCATCCAAAAATATAACATTTTAATAAAATGGTTAAACTTTTAAATAAGTAGATAAATTTTCAACCAAAAACTAAAAAATATGATTATTCTAAAACAACAACAGCTGAATTGAATAAAAAAATTCATTTAAAGAAAATTCTTAAATTTTTAAACAGAGATACATTTTTAACTAAAATAATGAATCTAAAGCCAAGAAACAATTTTAGTCAAGACATAAAGAAATGCATCTAAATGGTTGAACATTTTCAACAAAAAAATTTTTAAAACTGTTCCCTTATAGTTTAAAAATCAAGTAATTGGTTCAAAATTCGTCTTTTTTGTAAAACATTAATCTTATTCGTTAAAAATTAATCTTTTGAACATAGAATTTTTTATGACGAAAAAATAGTTTGCTTAAAATTTAATCTAAAAACAACAAAATTTCCTTCCTGATCGATTCAAAGACTTGAATTGCAGAATATGCCTAATGGTAAATGGATTCGATCTCCTTTCAAATAATTTTTATAACACTTTTTTTTGTTGAAAATTAATTTTTTTAACAGAAAATTAAACTATGATATTTTTGGTGAAAAAGTAATTTTCAAAATTAAAGTTTAATCTTTTTAGTTAAAAATCTAACTAATTGTTAAAAAATTTATGGATTCTGTTAAAAATTCGTCTTTTTTAGTATAAAATTAATCTTCTTGTTTGAAAATTCTTCTTGCTGATTTAAGATTCAACCATTTTTCTGACAATTCTTTTTTTTTAACATTAATTTATTGAAGTGAAAATTTAACTTTCCATTTTTGGTTAAAAACGTATTGATATTTTTAATTGCAATCTGTTTTGGTAGAGAACTCAGCTTTTTTTCTAATTGCACTTCTTTAAGTTGAAAATTATTTTTTTAACTAAAAACTGAACTATTTATTTTTTCGTTGAATATTAAGTTCATAAGTGAGGCTTCATCTGTTTCAGTTTAAAACGAACCTTTTTGATTGGACATTCAACTATTTCCTTCAAATTTCTTTTTTTTTAAATTAATTTCTATAATGATAAAATCTACTTATATTACTTTTGGTTAAAAAATAATATTTTTTAAATAAAAATCATATATTTGTTTGAAACTTTCTAGATTTTGTAGAAAATTCGTAATTTTTTGTGGAAACGTAATATTATTGGTTGAAAATTAATATTTATCATTATGAATTGAGTTATATAAAAAAAATCCTTTTCAGTTTGTCAAAAACAAATTTCTTTAAAAGAAATTTCGATTCTACTATTTTTGGTTGAAAATTGATATTTTAAATTGAAAATTGACCTTTTGTACTTGATAATTTAATTTTTCTAATTTTTATGTTTTGGTAGAAAGTTAATCCTTTTGGTTTAAAATCGACCTTTTTTCGTTAAAAATTTTTATTTATTTAAAAAAATTTATATAATTTTTGATAGAAAAATGATATTTAAAAAAAATGGATCTTTTTTTGTTAAAAATATAATTTTTTTAAACCGTCTTTTTAAACAGGGAAATTAATCTTCGCGGTTGAAAATTCATCTTCTTCATTGAGGGTTCAATTATTATTTTTTGAAAATTCCTTCATAGTTAGTCAAAAATTAATTTATGTAAAATAAAATTGGATTATATCATTTTTGGTAGAGAATTGATCTTTGAAATTAAAAATTTATCTTTTTTAGTTGAAAATTCAACCCTTTGGTTTGAAAATGCGCATATTTCGATGAAAATTCGTTATAGCTGTAGGAAATTAGTCTTATCGTTTGAAAATTCATCTTTGTGATTAAGAACAAAACTATTAAGTTGCATAATCCGTTTTTTTGTTGAAAATTAAATTCTGTAACTAAAAATTTAACTCTCCCACTTTCGGTAAAAAATTGAAATTTTGAATTACAAATTGATATTTTTGTGTTGAAAAATCAATTATTGGTTTCAAACATCGTCTCTTTTTATATAAAATTAATCTTCTTGGTTGAAAATTCATCTGTATAATTACATATACGTCACTGAAAAAATCATTTGTAAACAACTTTTTCGATTGAAAATGGTTTCATTAAATAAAAAATTGATGACAAAACTTTTTCGATTACATTGGTATTGTTTTCTCATCAATTTCACTTCCTTATATAAAATAATGTTTTAAGATTACTGCAAGATTTATCAATAGTTCTTATTAAAATTAAACAAAATTTAAATTTAGAAATAAGTGATTTTAATTTTTTATTAGTTCACAACTAAGATATTAATAAAAAAATACTGCTTCCAACTGTAAAACTGCGTACTTGCAGGATATTGTGTACTTTTCATAGATTTAATAAAATTCTCTGATATAGGCCACCATTGTTTCTACTGCTTGGTGTCAAATTCATCTGTTTCAGCTAAAATTTGAAATAATCTGTAGAAAATTTCATTTTTTTGATTGAATATTAACTTTTATAAACTAAAAACTGCATTATTCTATTTTTGTTTACAATTTGATATTTTTTATTGAACCCTGATCTTTTGTAGTTAAAAGTGGAATTATTTGTTTGAAAATTTATGTATTTTGTTGAAAATTTGTGTTTTTTGTTAGAAATATAAAACTACTTCCTTGAAAATTCATCTTTTTAATTGAGAATTCAACTATTATGTTGAAAATTCCTTCATAGTTAGTCAAAAATTAATTTATGTAAAATAAAATTGGATTATATCATTTTTGGTAGAGAATTGATATTTGAAGTTAAAAATTGATCTTTTGTAGTTGAAAATTCAACCCTTTGGTTTGAAAATGCACATGTTTAAATGAAAATTCGTTATTTCGGTAGGAAATTAGTCCTCTCGTTTGAAAATTCATCTTTGTGATTGAGAACAAAACTATTAAGTTGCACATTCCGGTTTTTTTTTGGTAAAAATTAAATTCTCTAACTGAAAATTTAACTATCCCGATTTTAGTGGAACACTGAAATTTCCAATTAAAAATGGATATTTTTTGGTTGAAAATTCAATTATTTGTTTCAAACATCGTCTTTTTTATATAAAATTAATCTTCTTGGTTGAAAATACATCTGTTTGTTTGAAAGTTCAACTATGTAAGTATCATCAAATGCATCTATTTTAGTAAAATTTCAATTAATTTGTTGAAATTGAATTGTTTGTTGTTAAATATTAATTCTTTCACCTAAAAAGGAATTATCCTATTTCTGGTTTTATATATTTATATTTTTAATTAAAAATTTATATTTTTTAGTTGAAAACTCCACTATTTGTTTGAAAACTGATCTTTTTGATAAGGGTTCAACTATTTTGTCAAAAATTGATTAAAAATTCAACTGCATAATTTCAGGATGAAAAATTATATTTTTAATTAAAAATTAATTTTTTCATTTGAAAATTCGTTTTTTTGGTAGAAAATTATTTTTCTTTGTTAAAATCTTATCTTGTTTATTCAGGATTGAACTATTTTCTTGATTTTTTTTGTTTGTTAAAAATTAATGTCTTAGGAAAATTTTAATTATATCATTGTTGGTTGGAAACAAATCGTTTTTTTTTGTAGAGAATTAATGTTATGGGTAAAAAGTTAATCTGTTTTTTATTATTCTTAGCATAGATGTCCAAATTCGATTATTTTGTCTTAGATTGGAAAAAATGTCGTGCATAATTTACTATAAAACAATTTTAATCGCTGAGAGATTCTGCTAAATAATGTGTAGAACCTGCCTGATTTTAAGTGAATTCTATTTTATTTTAAATACTTTTGATAATATTGTTCTCGCATTGAAAATTAATTAAGTTGAAAATTCTATTATTTGTTTCAAACAATTTTCTAAAATAGAAAATTAATATTTGTGTTTGAAATATCATATTTTTTGTTAAAACTTTTACTATTTGGTGTCAAGTTCATCTCTTTTAATTAAAATTTGAAATAATCTGTAAAAAATTTCATTTTTTTGATCGAATATTAACTTTTATAAACTAAAAACTGAATTATTTTATTTTTTTTTTAAATTTGATATTTTTTTGTTAAAACTTCATATTTTTAGTTAAAAATTATTTTATAGGTCAAAAATTAATCTGTTTTTTATTATTCTTAACATAGATGCCCAAATTCGATTTTTTTTTGTCTCAGATCGAAAAAAAACGTCTTGCATAATTTACTATAAAAGAATTTTAATCGCTGAAAGATTCTGCTAAATAATGTGTAGAACCTGCCTGGTTATAAGTAAATTCTATTTTATTTTTAATTATTTTTATAATATTGTTCTTGCATTGAAAATTAATTTAGTTGATAATCCTATTATTTGTTTTTAAAAAATTTTGTTTCATTAAAAATTTATCTTTTTTGTCAAAACTTTTAGTATTTGGCGTCAAGTTCATCTGTTTTAATTAAAATTTTCAATTATTATTATTACACCATTAAGCCATTTCCCTTTCGGGGTAGGCGTAACTCACTCGGCAGGGGAAAGGAGTAGTGTGTGGATGGGATATAGATTTTTCAGATTGATCCAGAATTCTCGTGCTATTTAAGTGAATAACACGTTCGTTCCGCAACACTGCTCCGACCCAGGTTGCTGATCAATCTGTCTAGCA
>NC_046661.1:116645130-116657224 GCF_010883055.1 Belonocnema kinseyi | reverse complement strand
TTTGGACTTCCCAAATCTTTGTTTCTGTTATTTTCATTACCCTACGAATAAGTATTTTTGAATATATTTTACTTACAGTGCTTAATAAGCTAATCCCTCTGATCTGTAGAAAATTTCATTTTTTGGATTGAATATTAACTTTTATAAACTAAAAACTGAATTATTCTATTTTTGTTTAAAATTTGATATTTTTAATTGAAACTTCGTCTTTTTTGTTAAAAATTATTTTATGGTTAATTAATTAATCTGTTTTTTATTTTCTTAACACAGATGTCCAAATTCCATTTTTTTGGTCTTATATCAGAAAAACGTCTTGCATAATTTACTATAAAAAATGTTAATCGCTGAAAGATTCTGCTATATAATGTGTAGAACCTGCCTGAATTTAAGTGAATTCTATCGTATTTTGAATACTTTATATATTATTGTACTTGGATTGAAAATTAATTTAGTTAAAAATTTTATTATTTGTTTAAAAAGATTTTTTTAAATAGAAAATTAATCTTTGTGAATGAAATTTCATCTTTTTTGTAAAAACTTTTACTATTTGCTGTCAAATTCGCCTGTTTTGGTTAAAATTTTAAATAACCTATAGATTTTTGAACTTCATTTTTTTTTTGCTAAAAATGGAATTATTTCTTTGAAAATTCCCGTCTTTTCTTGAAAATTTGTATTTCTTGTTCGAAATATAAATATGAAGACCCGATACATCCATAAACCTGAACATAATGCACTTAATCCCACATTTCTTAAACCATACATTCTTTAAAAGCACATAAAACATTGGAAGCCTATACATTTTATACAGCTGTTTTGTTGTGAAGGTCAAGTGCAAAGAGTTTAATGGTACTTTTTTGATATTAAGTAAAGTTAGTGTAACATTGGTGTATTTTTAGTTATAAGTTAATGTTTTAGTTATTATTTGCATTCAATATAAACATAAAGTATTATTCCTGTGATGCATTGAATTTGTTATAAAATTTCATTGCTGATAAAAAATGTGGTAGCAACTTATTGAGATTTTGAGGTTAATATTACATTTTGCAATTAAAGAGCGAACTGTTCGCAGTAAAAAAATTTATCAAAAAGACGTAAGATGAAAACATAAAAAGTTATTTTTTATTTTAATCCTGATTAAAATAGTTTCTGTTTTTTCACCAAACATTTTATAAATTTGAATGAAATCTTTGTGTAATTTGTAAGAAAAATTTCAGTAAAAGCTTAACTTTCCTAAAGTTTTTGTAGTACATTTTCGTAACCTTTTTCATAGCAAAAAATAATATTTGATAGATTTTTGTAGATATATACGAAAGATTTACATTAAAGTGGCCAAAACTATCTAATTCTGCGACCAGCAGTTCGCTTTTGTATTCTAAAATTAATTCCTAACCTCAAAATTTCAAAAGTTGTTATCGTATTTTCCACCAGCAATGGACTTTAATAACAAATTCCATGATTCATAGAAATATTACTCAATGTTAATGTTTATATTAATAACAAATAATAGATTAAACATTAACTTATAATCAAAAACTTACTAACCCTACCGATAGAAATCTCTGAGTATATGCTAAAGATTCTCAAGGCTCTGAGAAGCTCGGAGAAATTCTCCGCAGGCACTTAGGTAGATATATTTAATGGTTCAGATAGCTCGTTCAAATGTTTTGAAGGCTTTAAAATGTTCTTTCCGAACTTGGAATAAAAATACTATCATAAATAACAAGCAGAGAGGCTTAAATTAAAATAAGAATTTGATCATAAATAACAAGCAGTTGCCTTGTATTGCGAATGTGCAATATAAACGAAGTTGCAGTGGTACGGGTGGAAAGGTTGTTGGAAATGAGAAGCGTTGATTAGTATTATCGACCTGAAAATTTGATTCGATTATTATTCCCAACAGTGATCCAAAAATACTTGCGCATGCTTGAACTGTGCGTCGCTCATTGGCTCTATAGTTCGCGTACGTATTTAAAAATCAAGTACAGACGCGCACCGAAGCCAATGAACGTCACTCGAATCCAAGCAAGCGCAGACCAAGCCAGCTCCGCTGGGATCATTTAACTTCAAGAAAACGCGTGTAACGTTCCATTACTGTCTAACTCACGGTGACTCACCAGTGCCCCTTTTGCACGCGTGTAGCTATCAAAGAACGAGCAATCGTGACAATTTTTTCAATATTTTCCAACTCTGTCTAACCCATTCATAACTCGTGTCTCACGCATATAGCAATGAAAATCGAGTAGTGTGACAATCGTAATCGGCAATATCGTTTAGAGATTTTATATTAAGGATTATTTCCATCACCTATCTTGAGCTGTAACAGGTTGTGATTGCGCGCGCTTTCGTCGTCCGGATAATAAAAGGTGGTCAGCGAGCGAGCGTGCGCGCAGCCCTGATAAAAGTTTCTAGAATGTCAGGTTCGCATCCTGTACTGTTTTTTAGGAGATGTTCAAAAAGGCTTTTTTTAATCTGATGTAATGGAAGAAACTCAATACTTCATTCGGATTCTGTGACTCTATAAAAATATAGGTATGGTGATTTAGTTCAGTGGACACGCTATTTTTACTTTTTTATGTGCCTGTGTCAAATATGTGCCAAACTAAATCGACAAAATCGACAAAAATAAAGGTTGACCGACTACCTGCGTGTAGCAGGTAATCTTTTCAAATGAAATTAAGTATTAAATGAAAGAAAATCATCCTTTTTGGTTGACCTTATTTACTAAATATTTGTTACTGACTCCAATTTTGCAGTTTTGTAAAAGCAATGTTGTTAATAAATGTTTACTTTCATAACTTCTAAATGAATAAACTCATTCTTTTTTTACGGAATACAATCAAAGAATTTTGCTAATGCCTCTTTGATATGCCACTGTGCAATTTGACAACAATTGTTAATTATTTATTCAATTTTTATAAGCAAATTCACAATTGTATTTTTCAGTGAGTAGGTTCATTTTCTTTCGCAAAGACTGATTAGATTGGATTGTTTTAGTCGTGATAACGCGTTTTGAAAAAATCCACATTGTAGCAGAACTATAGGAGCTATGAACAAAATTTTCAGGAGGAAAATTTTTCATTTTTATTTTAATCGAGATATCAGTTTCAAAAATCTGGAAAAATCTGTATTCCAGAATAAAAATGCAACATAAGAAAAATTCAAACAACCAATTGTTGCCTTTAAAAAGGCCCAAAAAACACCTAGAATATTTTTCTGATATAACACCCGGATTTTCATCTAAGCATCAAAACTGCTATTGACAAATCAAAAATTAAAATTTTATTTTCGCATTAACGACTCTAGTACTACATTATTCTTGCAATAGAAATTAATAATAATTTTAATGAAGATTAAGCCAAAGCCAGATCAGAAAATGTTTTAACCGTTGTATACACGGAGAAAAATGGAAGGTCTGTATGGCCATATAAATGTGCAGACAGACCATATTGCAGGATCAAGACAGCATATTGACAGCATATCAAGATTGCATATAAGACAGCTCTTTGAGATTCCTAAAGCGACTATCTCTAGAAGCTTAAGATGAGAGGTCCAAATCGACAATCTCAGAAAGTCGACTTGATCGTTTCGGGCCGTCGTATCGGCCATCTCAAACAGGCTGACCCGATCATTGTGAAGGGTCGATTAGGACATTTTGGATGGTCGACCTGGTTGTCTCAGACATTCGACTCAATCGTATCGGATGGTCGATTCGATTATCTCAGACAGTTGACGTCGTAATTTCGGATGGTCGATGCGATCATTTTAAAGGGTCGACTTGATTATCTTGAAGTGTCAATATAAATATTTAAGGAAAGAAATTTCGATTATCGCACAGGGTCGATTCGAACAGCTGAGGTGGTCAAAAGGACTATTTATGATAGACAAATATATATTTTTTTAATTATTTTTTTTTAACTCTTGATTATCTTAATCTGCACTAGCATGAAATTCTATCATGTAAATAGTGGGAATTCCTTTATCAATTTATTGAGAGTAAGCATTCCGATAATAATAATCTTCAATAAAAAATTACTAATTCGTATAAAAATAGTTACAAATGTGATTAATGCAATACTAAGTAATCTAAAATTTAATACGAAACGCTCAATACTTAAATAGTTAAACTACAATACTTAAAAGTTTGGAAACGTCGCTTTCCAGCTGAATTTCTTCTTTGTGATCCATCCCATAAATATTCCCTAGAAAACAATAAATAATGAATTAGCATAACAATCATTATATCAGTTATTTTATTTAAATAAAAGTAAAGTTTTTAAGGTAGAAAGTAAAGTTTTTTGAAAACAGTGGATCTTTAAATCAATAAAGATGAATCTTCAACAAAAAAGGTCATTTTTAATTAAAAATTATAAATTTTTGACAAGAATCTCAAACAAAAAGTTAAAGTATCAACAAACAAGAATAATTTCCTACCTACAAAGTTGTTAAATATGTAACCAAACAGATGAATTAACTACACAGAAGATTATTGTTCTGCCAAAAAGACGAAATTTAAACAAAATACATAATCTTTTAGCAAAATTATTTAATTTTAAAGCCAAAAAGGGAAGTTCTCTGCAAGAAGTTTAATTTCCAATACAAAATTATAATTGCTGAAGTAAAAAGTTTACTTTTCAAGCCAAAAAGATTAATTTTCTACGAAACAGTAGAATTTTCACCATAAAAGTTTATTTAAAATGAAATGCTCGAATTTTCAATCCAAAATTTGAATTTTCAGATCAAAAATGTCAATTTTGTACTAAAAATGTAATAGTCTGATTGTTATTTTAAAATATTAATTTTCAAACAAACATGAAACGATTTTTCATCAAAATAAATAAATTTTCAATCAAGAAATAAAGTTTCAAGAATAAAAATTAATTTGAAACAAGATTCTTAATCTAAAAGTAGAACTATCAACAAACAAGGATAATTTTCTACCAAAAATATTACTTTTTAACAAAATATATTAATTTTTCTACGAAAAAGTTGAATTTTCTTCCAAAAAGTTGAATTTTTGAATAAGAAAATTAACGTTCTATCAAAAAATACGATTTTCCAACTTATTAAATATACATGATAAAGGTTTAACCAAAAATGGAACAGTTGCACTTTCCAATAAACCAAATTTAAACAATAAAAACGAATTATTAACAAAGTTTAATTTTCGGCAAAACATTTTAATTTTTAAGGCCACAGGATGAATTTACTACAAAGAAATAAAATTTTTACCCTAAAAGTTGATTTTAAATGAAATACACGAATTTGCAATCAGAAATTTTAACTTTCAACTATAAAATACACTTTTTTAACCAAGTAGTTTAGTTTTCACCTAAAATATATAAATTTGTTACTAAAAATTAAATAGTTTAACTGTCATTGTAAAAGATGTACTTTCAACTCGGCATGAAACATTTGCATAAAAATGGTTAAATTTTCATCCAAAGAAATAAGCCTTCAACTAAAAAATGAAACTTTGGAAAAGCAGTTGCGTTTTCAAAGAAATATTATCATTTTTAATCAATTGAACTGAATTCTGAACCAACAATATAATAGTAGCCTATTCAATAAAAAAACGAACATTTACGCAACAGGTTGGATTTTCTTACTAGATTTAAGTTTTTAGTCGCGTATGCATGTGCGTGAGATGGCATAAGGAGTGAGGGCAAGCGAACGAAGGAGAAATCTGGAAACGAGAAGTGTCGTAGTGTAAATAAAAAGTGAGTCTTTAATTAAATAGTAGTTAAGTTTTTAGTTAAAACGTTTACCTTATTACCTTAAAAATAAAATGTCAAGATAATACATACATTTTTAACCAAATAGTTCAATTTTCAATTGAGAAGATTAATTTTCTACTCAAAAAGAAAAATTTTCGGCAAACTATATAAATTTTGACAAAAGTAGTTGATTTTCTAAATTTAAAAGATCATCTTTTAATCAGGAATAAACAAGGTCAATTGTAATTTCAAAAAATTAATTTTTCACTGTAGAAAATGATTTTTAATAAAAAAGAACAAATATTCAACAAAAAAGTTTAATTTTCTATCACATATTTAACTTTTCAACCAAAATTCTGAATTTCAAAGACAAAAATATGAATTTCTTATATAAAACATTAGAATTTTCAACATAAAAATATAAAATTTTAGCAAAATGGTTTAATTTTAGGTAAAAAAAAAATAATTTTTTACCCAAAAAAAAAGAAAAATTCTAAAAAAGAAGTTTAATTTTCAACTAAAGATATAAATTTTCTTTCAATCTTAAATAGGGATACAAGTAAATATAAATAAAGTGGATTTGTCCCTGATGAATTATTACTTCTAAATATATTGTGTAATAACCCTAGCCCTGCCATGTATCCCTACACGAATCTCATGGATCTTAAGGGTGGACGGATGTTAGAATTGAAAAATACAATTTTACTTTCCAATTAATAAATACAATTCAAGTTTAAAGATGGCTTAATGAAATCCTCAATAGATGCACGCAATTTACACATGAATACTATAGGGTAAAAACTTTCTTTTCTTGACGGATAGCAGTACTGCATGGTGGTCAGGTGACTTTCAAATGTTCACCCGTATGATTAGGTATCCTGAAAGGGATACCTTAGTCATTCCTGATAGTGGGTCCGATGTTCTTATAAAAGTCAGACTGACCAAAAAATTAGAGTATTTTTAACAGTCTCAAACAAATTTTCGAAGGACTGTTCGACTATGTAGAAGGAATGTCTGGCTCTCTAAATTTTGACCCTCTAACTTTGACCATGCAGTTTTCACCGTGTACACTAGGGTGGTCCAAAAATGCATCACAAATTTTTTTGCATGTTAGAGGGTAACGACCCGCTCCCCCCCATTTTATTCCAAATTTCATCTATCAGACATATGAGTTTGACACCACCTAACACACCCCTACGAGTACCTGAAAACTACCCTTGAAACCAAAAATGTCAATTCTTCAGAAAATCGACCTTTTGAACACTGTATTCTTGTCTTTTTTCACCTAAAATGATTAATATTGGTCTAGTGGACTATTTATTATCATCCTTTAATTAATTTTTAATTATTTAAACAAATGGCATTTGTTGCAGAAACCACAAAACTTGGTAACCAAGTTTTCTCCGTAAGGAAAAAAAAGGAGAGGGGAGAATATTACTATATGAAATTTAAGGGGAGGTTCAATTTAATATGGCACACAGGCTATTGGATTAAATTAAAACAAAATATGCTAAGAATTATTGGCTAATTAAATATCAATTTTTGTATGCATTAATTTTCTTTTTCAAATATTCTCAAAAAATAATCCAAGATATATCCGTTTCGTCCGTGTGTGTATGCATATGAAGCAATTTCAGTTTAAGGTATGTGTGAACACTGGAATTCTGAGAGCTGGATAGACTGAGAGAACATTAGACAGGCCGACGTATGGACAGTCAGATGTAGCAACGAATCAGGTTCCAGGGGCTTTTACTACCCTGTATGTTACATCTGATGCTGCCTCGGGTGCGTACCATAGATCGATATATCCTATCCATCTGGGTGCTTCCACCACGAATAATCTCGCAACTTCGAGTTGCGACAATCGACACATCGCATGAATGCGACAGCTATCGGCATCGCATAGCTTTCGATCCTTGAACAATTCGAGTAATTGACGTGAATGGCACATTGATGATAGAACTTTTTTTGAAATATATAGAAACACAGCTAATACTCACATTACAATTTTGTTTCACGCAACTGATTTATTATAATTAAATGAAAGGGAAATCACATAGTATTTTTAACTGTATACAAACCATTTCTGGTTCTATTATGGCGATGATCAAAAAAGTCACTATAATTTTAATGTTGATTTTATTACAAGTAAAGAAATTATTGTATATTATTTTCAGAAGAGCTTGTGGGTATTTATTTAGACATAAATGAAATGACATACCTAGCAGCACATACTAGTAGATAACTGAATGCCAGGACTTTTAAGTGATACGGAACCATTACATGATTGATTACTTTCCGTGGCAACGAAAGCCTATCATAACTTTAATCCCGTGTTTGTGTGTTATTCCGCTACCTATCTATCAAAATTTCTAGGAGATCGTTTTAACAGCCGTTTGAGCAGCGATTTTAGTTAAAAAACTAATGTCACAGTTGAAACAAAAATTAGGTGACAGCGGTGGGATTCGAACTCATGCCTCCGAAGATACTCGTGATTGACTTCTTCTCTAATCTATATCTCTTCACTCTTTAGTAGTAGCCTCCTTTCGCCCCCTATAATAGTCAGGTTATGGTGACTTTGTTTGCTTATCCAAATAGTTACCCTTGGAAATGGAAATGGAAATGGGAGTGATAAAATATTTGAATGATAAAAGAATCTATCAGGTAATGTTGATATACAGGTGTAAGGTACTGGTGGAAAGCAATTCAGGGAGTTTTCCATTGAAGAAACAGTAGAAACCAATTTTCTGGAATTTAGAAAAATATTTGAATCCCACAAAGTATCATAAAATAGGAGAATATGTGGTAAATTTATAAAATACAAAAATTTTCTGGAGTGTCAAAATATCCAAAAATTTGAGGTATTTTATCTTTTTTCTCACTGCTTCAAAATTGGTTACTTTCTGCAGATTATACGTGCCTCGAAAATGAAAAATTCCATGCTTGTGGTACAAAAATATCATAATACTTTATAAATTTCTTCTGCTTTGTATAAATTTAAACAAAGTTTGACACTAAGTTTTAGTATTTTAATATTTGCAAGGAGAAAAATGGATGTTCAAATGTGACATCTAGATTATTTCCAGTGATTTAAGGAATTAATTGATAAGTTACTTGTGTATTTAATATTAAACTTTAATGTTTTTATATGAACGAAAAACATATAATGGGCCTGGAATGTCGATCATATAACACATGCAGTCAAGTTGAAGTTATGTTCAATATTTTAAATTCAAAATAAAAAATAAAAACTGGGTGAGTAAGCCAAAAACGAATGATATGTAATGTTCTAGTAAATACATAATGATATAACCTGCAATTTAAGATCATACTTCCCCCGTGTAGACAGACAACAGTCTTTATCCAATTATGCCGTCGTTATCCAGTCGTTATCCAGATGTTTGGCATGGATATCTGCATGTTAGACGGTACAAGCTTACCCTTTAAACATCTACATCCCAACGTCCATTTTTCTTCGTGTGGGGTCTTATGACACTTGTCAACGGAGAAATACATTTACTGAATGAGAGGTAGTGTAATTTTTAATTTTTTTACGGATGAAATCTACTTTCGTGACTTATAACTGTGTTAATTTCAAATAAAAATATTTTCCCCACTACAGTTTCGATAGGAGTTTTCATCATAAGCATTCTTAAAAAAACAATATGTGGTGTTCAAATATCAAGGCATAAATAATTATTTCTTCTAAGTAAGCTTTCACTTCCCTTCTGTAATCATGAGGGAAGAAAGCCAAACGGTTTTTAAGAATGAAGTTGTAGCAAAATAAATGCAAAACGCGTATATATCCCTTTCTTAATAATTCCAAAATGGTTACTTCTCGCACAATATACATGCGCCTCGAGAACCTAACTAATGTGTATTAATATATTATTATTACACCATTAAACCATTTCCCTTTCTGAGTAGGCGTGACTCACTCAGTAGGGGGAAGGAGTAGCGTGTGGAAGGGATAGAGATTTTTCAGATTGATCCAGAATTCTCGTGCTATTTAAGTGAATAACACGTTCGTTCCGCAACACTGCTCCGACCCAGGTTGCTGATCAATCTGTCTAGCAATCACCACAAGCGAAGATCCTCACGAAGTCGTTATGTAAGGTTCCCCACTTGCGTCCATTAGTGGCCAATGTCTTTTGTTTCAGGCATCATTCACTCTACTGATACTCTTCTTATTAACTATTTGCTGCCATACTTTCCTGTCCTGGCACACTTCTCTAGCTTCTTTTATGTCCATGCATTTTTTCATGCAGGCTCTCGTGTTTCTGTGACTTCTTATGTCTCTTCTAAGTAGGGTCTCATTCACACATTCTAACCATTCTTTCCGCGGTCTACCTCTGGGCACGCTGCCATTTACTTTACCTTGATACACTTGTTTCGTTAGTCGTTCATTTGGCATTATCTCAACATGTCCGAACCATCTTAACCGATTTCTTTACCATGTGTCTACTAGCGTCTCTTCTGCACCACATTCTTTTACAATTATCTCGTTACTTACTTTGTCCATCAGGGTTTTCCCGTATATTATGCGCATGAATCTCATGTCAATTGCGTTAATTTTACTCTTATCTTTTTCTTGATAAGTCCATGTCTCGCTACCGTATAGTACAGTCGGTACAAATATAGAATTATGTATTGCCATTTTAGCTTTATTTAATATATTTTTACTTTTAATATATTGTTACTTTCGTAACAACCTTATCATCTGCGAACGCTAACCCACGTACCCTTACTGTTTCGAGATCCACACCCTCTTGGTCGAAGAGGGCCATTCTTAAACACTTGTCCATTAATAATATAAATAACCATGAAGACATAACGCATCCTTGTCTAACTCCTTGAATAATATTGAAACAGTCACTCGGTTTCCCATTCACTTTTACACTCACTTTGCTACCTGTATATATTGTTTTTATAGCTTGTAGGATCCATCCATTGACTCCATCCTCTTTCAGGACTTCCCAGAGTTTACTTCTATCAAACTTGTCAAAAGCTTTTTCTAGGTCAACAAATGCACAGAAACCTTTTTTTCCTACTCTCAAACTTTTTTCTGTTATTTGCCTTAAGCAAAATATTTGATCCGTACATGAGCTTCCTGACATAAACCCATTTTGGACTTCCCAAATCTTTGCATCTGTTATTTTTATAACCCTACGAATAAGTATTTTTGAATATATTTTACTTACGGTGCTTAATAAGCTAATCCCTCTGTAATTATTGCACTCGCTTTTATCTCCCTTTCTCGTGTATATTGGTACGATAATCGCTTTCTTCCAATCGTCTGGGACGTCTCCCATCTCGAAACATAAATTTATCAATTCGCACAATCTATGTGGTATGCACGCGCCACCGTGTTTAAGCATTTCAGCGTTAATACCGTCTACCCCGGCAGCCTTACCATTTTTCAAGTTCTTAATTATATCCCTAACCTCAGTGATACAGACTTTTTCACACTATTTCTAATGTTGACAATTTCTGTACTTTTGTTTCCTTTTATTTTTTTATAAAGTAGTTTCCTGCTCAATTCAAAGTCGTTTTGTATTTTTATCTCTTCTTCTGCTCTAACTGTATCTTTACTTTCTTTAACTAATCGTTTGAGTATCCTGTTTTCGTGTCTATAATCATTTCTACGTCTATTTCTTTCCTCATTGTTAAGACATCCCGTAACATTTTCCAGGCGCCCTCTATACCTTTTTTTTTATACGGTCCTCCCATGTTGCCCTATCTATGCTTTCGATTATCTTATTTTGGAAATCTATTCGCACATCCGGTTTCTGTAGGTTCTCAATTTTGATTCGCGTTTGTTTTGCTTTCTTGCTTCTCTTTTTTCTCCATCCCCGACCTAAGTTAATTTTTGAGATCAGAAGGTAATGATCAGTATTGCATTCAGGACCCCTCATGACTCTTGTATCTTTGATTAACTCTTTTAGTCTTTCATCCGCAACAACAAAGTCAATTATACTGCGGCTATTTCCTTTAGACCATGTGTACATGTGGATCATTTTATGCCTAAACCAAGTATTTGTAATAAATAGACCCCTTTCTAAGCATAGACCAACTAATTTATCTCCGTTATAGTTTGTTCTTGGATCCCCAAAATTAACTAATACTCTTTCTGTATCCTGATCTTGGATGCCCACCCAACCGTTCATGTCTCCTAGTAGAATTATTCTTTCCCCATGTTAGCAAATGTTTATTGTGTCATTTAAAGTGTCCCAAAAGGCGTATTTTACTTCTCTAGGATTACTATCAACCGGCGCGTAGCATGCTACGAGGGTAGTTCAATAAGTCCTTAGAATGACCAACAGATGGCGCGCGAATCGCTCCAAATCATCTGTTTTCAGTCAGCACCACTCCCGACTAGA
>NC_046661.1:116642870-116645030 GCF_010883055.1 Belonocnema kinseyi | reverse complement strand
GCAAGAAAAAAATTAAATGAGTTACACATAGACATCAGTATATTCATTTAAATCTTCGTAGAGGTAATAAGTACCATAAAGTGTTGAGATATAATAGGCTTTTTTATCGATTAACATATATTTTCCGGATGGCAACAAGTGTTTCCGAACCGTTCTCCTTCAAACGACTCTAAGAAAAAGTATAATATTTGTTAGTAGAAGGTAATAAAGGTACTTTTTTATTAGAAAGTAATCTTTATTCTGTACAAATATTATAATTTTAGAAACTCGGACATTCCAGGAAAAAACTGGAAAGACCCTTACAAGTTTCCCCTAAGTAGGGTAATTATCTGCAAAATCGTCGCAAGCCATATGCGGTCCATGTTAGTTTATAGTAGAACCGGAACCACACCACAAGCAGGGCAACTTGTCAGAATCTTCTAAGCTAGGCTCATTTCTGTACAGTAATGTACGTAATGTAAGTCAATTTAGTAGTCCCTAATTCTCAGTAAATATGATATAGTTTAAACTGAATAAAGGTTGGATTTAATTCAAATTATAAAGTTACATCTACATCATGAACTAGTATATATAATCTTCAAAGTGAGTCAAGGCAGAAGTGATAGAAAGGATCTATGAGAACGGTTTCAAACCATACTTGGGGTTCCTTTATAAAAATTCAAAGTTATAAATAAATCTCAGTTAAGGTTCTCAATCAAACAGATTAAGTGTACGAGCAGAAATAGTGCAAAAAAGAAAGAGTTTTATCTTCAATCTCAGGCAATAGGACCCCCCTCCTACAGGTTATTGGTTCTGTTAACCTATGAACGATAATGGTCATTTATGATACAAGGACTCTAACTGGCACTTTTTTGGCCGAGTATTGCAATTTTTAGCAGGTACACGAGGCAAAATGACACTTACGGGCCGATTGTCACATACTATTTTTTATCTCACTAGTCAATCATAAGTGCAACTAGGTTGCATAGTCCTAATCCAAAAACCCGATAGGGTCCTGAGACGGATTCCTTAAATGTGCATGGGGTAAGAAGTCGAAAATAAAATCCCCTAAGTTCCCTAAGTAACCCAAATAAATACCCTACATACTATTCAAAAATATTAATTACTTTACTGCAGCGGATGGCTTTGACTGTGCAGAGTGCACTCGAAGACTCAAGTGGAATGATCATATAAATCTCTGATTCTTTTCCAAAGGGGGTGAAGAACAAGATTTTATTAGTCCAGTTTTAATTATAAGAAGTATAAGACTTGATTCACATATGTTAAAATATTCAAGTTAGCTTTAAAATGCACATTTATACGGGTAACAATTTCTCTACACGCACCTTTCCCCATAATAAAATTGTTCAAGTTCTGGGATTCATGATACACTTATTCAATTTTTAGATTTAAAATTAAAACATAAATCGCATCAAATTCTTATTTTTTTGTCATTTTAATTTTTTATTAGTAAAAACTGCTTACTTTACGAATAGTAAACCTGTGCAGTAGCAGGACCGCGGGCTTTAATTAGTCAGCGCGATATGCCCGAGTTTACGAGGATCTCGCCAACAATCGATCGGGCGGTCCTTATGAATTCTTTAGTGAACAGAAATGGCTCTCATCCAATCCTTTACTTTCATATTTTCTAATCTGATTTATTGCCATACTTACTTTTTAAATTTAATTCACATCTTAGGAATCAGAAACATTTTCTAACATTTAAGAAAAAAATTAGTTTTTCCTTATATTTTTCAGTCCACTTCTACATGAAATATTATTTTATCAAAATGTACATTTAGTCTCAAGGTGCGGGACCGGTTTTAAGTTTTGAGTTTCATACAAATAATTTTTTGGTGATTTTTAACTTTAATAATTTGAATAAAAACTTTTTATTTCCCAGTACAGTTTCGATATTGTGTTCATGGGCTTTTCATTAGTAATTAGCATTTCTTTTAAATAACATATTTGAACTTTTAAATTGAGAATATAAAAGTTGACATTTTTAAATTGAGGCGTCTGTTTTAAATTTGTCGTCTAAAAAATTTTTACTTCTTCTATAAACCTTTTTGATCAAAATGGACATATTATTTATTTGCAAACAAGAGCATTTGATACCGATACCATCGTTTTGCACGTTTTATGAGTATATTCATATCAATACCAAAAATTATCTGAATA
>NC_046661.1:116628745-116642770 GCF_010883055.1 Belonocnema kinseyi | reverse complement strand
GGCATGCACTGTTAGAAATGTTCGGAAGATTCCGACACATTTAAAATACTAAATTAACTGAAATTTACGAAATTAGGTTACTGAAAATAAAATTCCGTAACTTTTATTGTAAATTTACTAAAATCTTATTTATCTTCCGAAGCGGATGAAAATTCAATTTTGATTTAAATCTGTATTTTTTATTTAAAAATTCATCTATTTTATAGTAGAAATTTCATGTTTCTTGGATAAAAATCCTGTTTGCTTGAAAGTTCAGCTTTTCTCTTGGTGAGGATACAACTTTTTTTTAAAACGTTGGTTCAACCACTTTTTTAAGAAATCATTTTTTTGGGTAACATTCATATTTTAGTTGAAAATTCATTTCTTTGATTGAAGGTTGAACTATTTTGCTGAAAATTCATATTTTCTGGTTGAAAATTAAATTTTTTTCGAAATAATTACATAGGAATATTATTTATAAAAAATAAAATAACATTTTGTATAAATTTTGTGAGTAAATTTCTCGAAACATACACAGGCATTATTGTTTGGTTGATATACGAGCGAAGTTTATGTGTAAATAACTATGTTATATAATATATTCAATGTATCAAATGTCGAAAAAAAAATCTTATCATAAAAGATGAGCTTTGATTATATATTTGATAAAATAAGTTTAAATATAACATAGATACGTAAGAAGTGGTTAGTCTTAACTTCAGTTACATTTTTCTCCTATTTATATTCTTAGGATAAATATAGTCTTCATTTTTTTATATCAAAATAATGAACCGAAAACAATTTTTTAACTTCTAGGAATTTTCAGTTACAGTAACTAAAAATTCCTAAACTGTAACAGAATTTTGTGATACATGTGACTGGAGTTTTAGGCAGTTTTTTAAATGCTTTTTCCTGCAGTTCCGGGAAATTTAGAAACGATTTCTGCATAATGACGCGTCTCTGAAAATTCCTACAGAAATTTCTAACAGTGTAGATGTCACACGAAGCGCTGTTTCAAAATGCAAAAAAAATCATTACATAAATAATATTCGATATGAATACGATTTTTCCAGTTGAATTAGTTAAATCAATAATTAATGTGATTATTATGAAGAAACTTTAGCTTTATGTGCAACTTTATTTAAAGTGATTTTTGTGATGCTGTTTTCTGATTTATAGATTTAATTCTTTTACAGAAAAATTACTTTAATGGGGATATTAGTTTAATTTCCATAAGCTTACAAGTATAATACAAAAATCAGATAAAAAATTCTACGTTTTATTATAAGTGTGACGTAACAAAGTACCTGTAGTGAAACCCATACTTGGGGCAAGCTTCGTAAAATCCACGGATATACTGGTCAGGATCTTATCAGCGCCTAATTTTAAATGGGCCCAAGTTAGGTTATTTCTGCATAGGTTGTACGAGGTCTGTTCGGAAACTATCCCGCCTTGTGCTCTTACTTTATGCCTAGTTGTGCTATTCTCAAGGATCTGCGCTAGCCCCCATGCTAAGTGACATGGACCTGCCAGCTTTAGTCAACTAGTCTAAGTAATGGCGTAAAGACTTGGTATTCTGAGTGATAATTAAATTAAAGAGCGGTTTAGGCGATTGAAAAGAGGAAGACCTCAGAATTCCAACAAATATTCAAAAATTCGTTTCACGGTTGCTGGCGGAAGATAAAAAGGATTATCGAGTGGAAGTCGCCCAGGATAATTTGAATTTAAGTAGAAACAATTCTGAAATTTTTAAAATGATAATTACTGAGGATGAGTCATGTTTGTATGGCTATAACCCAGAGACAAAGGCCCAATATTTGCAGCGAAAGATACCTAGATCCCCGAGAATGAAGAAAGCGCGCCAGAGTCGGAGCAACATCACTGTTTTCACTGTTTTCTTATGCGAGGAAGGTCTTATGCCCCATGAATACGTTTTAAAAGGTCAGATGGTAAACCATTCATTGTAGCTTATTCAGCGTTTTCAGGTGAGACACGGCCATACAAAACTTCATCAGCTCCTATGTAGTGTTGACAGGCCTATCTATGATTTTTTATTGTTTCCCAAATTGAAGCATCCTTTAAAGGGAAAATTATTTCAAGACAGAGAGGGAATAAAGCAGAATGCGCTAAAGAAGCTGTAAGCCATGTCTGAAGTTGACTTTACGTAGCGCTTCCGAAAGTTGAAGGATCACTGGCAGAAGGTTCTGGTTTCCAATTAAGAGAATTTTGACGATACACCTCAAGGTCGGATACTTTTTTAACAGACCTGGTATCTCCTGAACGTTGCTTTTGTAATTGGACGATGAGATACAGTGTTACCAAATATTAAAAAATGTTTGGTTACTATCTACGTCACAGTATAGGTGACAGGTAAGTGCCGACCGGCAAACCCGCAATCGCCAGAATGTCAGAACTAAAAACTCCCTAATGCATTTTGACAATGATAATCTCAAAAGTTAACGAAATTATTGACGTCGATTTTCATCTCTTCAAATTATCATCTACAATGATTCACCGTTTCACTTCTAACAATTATCAAGTATATATCATAAATTCCATATGTCCATTCCTTTTCCGGATAAGCGCAAACTCGATCGGTTCTAGCCTCGCCGTTATATACCGCTGGCGAGTCAGGAATTTATAAGATAGGGGTAAGGAAAAGGATGGATAGGAGGCGGGACAGATTTTGGATCAATCTAGGAGTCCTGTGGTGGTTCTTTTAATAATATAATTCTTGCCCAAAAACACCGCTCTGACTCGATTTTCTGACCAATCTCTCAATCAATCACACCAGGTGGAAAGCTTCACAAAATCTTCGTGCATCACAGTTTATACATGAAAATGCAAAAACGATTAGGAAGATCCATACGCTAAATTTATACTAACCATATCAGTAAGAAAAATTTTCATCTATGTATATGATTATCCACAAATCTCTCGTTTCAAGATCTATTACTCCAACCTGACCGAACAATCTCAACAAATATCTTTCACTCTTATCAATGAGCACTTTCTCTGTGCACCACATTATTCAGGACAAAACTTATTTACTGACTTTATCCATTAACGTTTCGCCGCAAACATTCGATTTTACCCACGATTTTACAATCACTCTGTTAAAAAATATCGCTCATAATCCTGCTTGAAGTTAAATAGGTATTATTTTCAAGCAGGAAGATCTAAGCTATGCCATAAAAGAGAATTGAAAAAAATGTACAGATTAGCAAAAAAATGCCATTGTAGTGGCAAGTAATCATTTAATTGATTTTTTTCTAAACATTGAGCAGATGAAAATAAACAAATTTATAATTTCATACCGTTTTGCTAAGTACAGGTATAATTGTCGAAAGACATCTTTTCCTATAAAATTATTTACATGCATATGAAACAGAAAAATGTATTTTCAAGGAAATATTAGGTAGCTGATGTTTTATAAGTGTTATCGAGTTTGTGGTTGCGATCGATGCTCAGAGAAATGAGTCATGCTTGGTATCTGTTATGACACAAAGATACCGCCGTGTGTTAGTCAAGGTCGCCATAAATTTATGAGAGCAATCTGTGCCGACAATATTTCTAAATTACGTCCACCTGTTGCTGAAAATAATTAAAATTAGTCAAAAAGTAAAATTAAATTTTTACTAACTTTTTATACATATATAATTTCGTTTCTGACCAGGAATTTCTGACGTATTTTTGTGCACCAAACAGAAATGTGGACCAAAAAATATCTATATCCACGTCAAGTTTTTAATAAAGTCTTCGCATTCGAAGGTTATGAAAATGAATGCGACCTAATGTAATACTCGAAATATGTAAATAGTACTTCAAATAAAATTTTCTCACAATTTTTATTATTTTTATCGTAAAGTTGAAGGGTTAAATATTAATTTAGGCGATTTAGAGAGTTTTTATTTCACCAGGTTCGCTCGTAACGATTTTTTATACGGCGCACAGTAGGTTAAACAAAGTTTCTGCTTGCAAATAAATGTTTAGCCTACACTAATTATTCGAGTTGTACGTTATTTTCTTTAAACATTTTCCAATTTTAAAAAGATATGTGTCTTCAGGTTTTTAATCAAAAATATTGTTAATTTTATATCTAAAAACTAAATTAACGTTTTTTAAAACTTTTTAGAAGTACCTTTTTTTAAGTCTTTCATATTTATCAAACAAAGTCTCATATTAGCGCTAAAGTTATCTAGAAATATTTTTCAATGAATGAGTAAAATTTGAAAAAATTGTTTATTAAGTTATAAACAAATCAATACACGTAAGTTATTTTTTGGTTTTGGCAATGTTTAGTACATTCAAACCCAGCGTATTGGTATAAAATGTGAGAGTTAATGTCTTATGATAGTTAATTGAAAAATCGATGCTGTTTGGCCATTTTTAAAACAATTTATATGAACAAATTCACAGTTTGAATATTTTTTAATAAAAAGGTTTCAATTCTTTCACGGAATCAACTAATTATGTATTTCCGAAGAATCTTTGCCATGCGAACTTGTAAATTCAGAAGAATTATTAATTATTAAAACAAGTTTTATTTTAAAAATTCAGCATTTGGCTTCTTTCCAAATAAATGCGCTATGAAACAATGAATAACATAATATAACAGGGAACAGGATCTAGTATCTATAATCCATATTCTGTCACGGTTTGAAAGTAGCTACGTCTGTGCAGTTCAGACATGGTCTGACGTCCAGGCATTATTATATGCCTATTCAATTGTCCGACACCTTGGATTTCTTCAATGTTTTTAATTTTGATGTTTACTACTCAAGGAGGAAAAGTTATTTTTAGTACAAAATATTATGTATAGTTTTCATTTTTTTCAATACATTTTTGGTACAAAACAAACAAAAATTAGGTATAATATTTTCCACTACGTATAACTTCCACCTGGGACTCACTTTATAAAACTTCTATTTCATTTTAAACAGTTTTTAGTCGTCCATTTTTACTCCAACGTCAAACTTTTTAATCCCAATGAATATCGTTTTCTGCCCTTAACGTCACAGAAAAAACTGCGGTTTCCATTGAAATCCATTTTTGTTTCCAAAGAAGCTGCAACAAAAATGAACCTCACTTGCAGAAAGGTAACACAAAACGATAAATGAGCTCTAAATAATACAATTCTTGGGGTTCTAAGGGATGTCAATTGTAACTGAGCCTATTTCTAAAGAACTTATTAAAGCAGACATGTAATCGAACTCTGATGGACAACACCTAATGAAGATAATTAAATTACAAAATAATACCAAAATTAAAATAGATATAATGACTTGATAAATATAATTTGCAGGTTATGTTGCAAAGTTGTCAACATAAAGGCATATTCATATGCAAGAAACTTATCGTCTCAAGTCATCAGTCGATATCTGTAAATCGATTCCTAACTTACCAGCCCTAGTTTGCAAGCGTTTCATTTGTGAATGGGTCTTCATGTATCAGGTATCTATTGGAGCTCAAGTTCTAAATAATACCAACTTTTATTTGGGCCGCAACTTTTGTGAACCCCCAGTTTTTTGTGTGGTTTTAATTCATATGAACCTCAACTATTTATATCTCACTTCATTATTCATCTCAAGTCAATCTCAAAACAAGTTTTTACGGCGGAAAAATTCATAATACATTTTAATGCATATCTTATCGGGTTGTTAAGTTTGGTTATATTTGAACATATTTGAACAAAATTAAAAAGAAAATTGTTTTAATTTCATATTTGATATGTTCATCTTTTAATATTCACAGAAGGTGCATAATGAATCGAATAAAATGTTGCTTACATTAATTTGTGCAGAGATAAAAAAAATTGCGTTCCTGAAGTGGTCAATTTTGTGATAAGGACCCAGCAGTCCGAATTGACCGTGCAACCGTGCGTCTACAGAAAATTCAATAAAAATCGAAATGTTACAAATAATTCAAAGACTATGGGAACATGCATATTAGCAGTCAAAGAACCCCGAAAAAATAATTTGAGTCAACTCAAGTTGTTCTGGTAGAGAACGGCTTAATATTTCCAAAATTTTTGTTAAAAACTTACACAGGCCGACAAAATTTGACAAAAGTGAAAAGCCAGAAAGCAGACCAAATATTTTCGGAGGATTTTGATGCGCTGAATCCGAATTCGAACTCAAAATTGCTCCTGTATGTCAGGTTTTCAAGATATCCTAACCAAAAGTGCAAAAAATGCATTTTGTAGCTGATTTTGAGGTTATGCAACTGTGCAAAAAAAATGTCTACCACAAAGCTAATATGGAATTTGAAAGTACTAATCTTTCCCTTTCAAACCTACTTGGATTCATTAGGATATCTTTATTTTTCACCAAAATATTGTAATTTGAAATTTTTTATTTTAGCGTTTTAACCCATTAACGCTGAGGTGTTCAGATTTATACAACGCATTCTCTATTGCTGATGGTACGATATTTTTTCTTCAAAATATTATCTCAGGGGTTTTCGAGGGTGTCCTTTCTATTGTTGGTGTCAGTTTTTTGTTATAACCCCTAGAAGATCCAATATGGTTTCCACAATTTAGGGATTTAAAAAAGAACAAAGGATTCCGCACAAAATACCAACAAAAAAGCGTACAGTCGTTTGGAACCAAACTTTGCACATTGATGAAACATTAAAAAATATGAAACCCGTGTCTTTTCATTTCTACGGAAGCCATTTCCTAGAGGTAGAAACCACCCCTAACAAGCCACAAGCATGCTAACCCACCTGACTCTGGGAACAATAAGTTTAGTCGCATATTTTTCTTGGAATAATGAAGTTCCATGCCACAAGTGGGTTAGCCCACCTACCTGCTAATCCACCTAAATGCAGAAATCACCCCTACCAAATCATAAGCAGGCTAACCCATCTAACTCTGGGAGCAGCGAATTTAGTCGTTTACATTTCGTGAAATGATTCAATTTTACACCACAAGTGGGCTAACCTTGAAATGAAATTTTTAAATTTAGCGTATTAATCCATTAACGCCGAGATGGTATGCTATTATCCCTTGAAAATGTTATCTGAGGGGTTTTCGGGTGTTGCTTTTCGACTGGCTCAGTTTTTTGTTGTAACTCCTAGAAGAGCGAATATGGAAAACAGGGCTTTAAAAAAAAATTACTATTACGATTCATTTAATATTGTAAATTTACTTAGGATTTTCCAGCTTACTAAGGAAAGATAAAATATTTACTAGCTACTCAAGGCTGGACTTGGGAATGTCCAGCTAAGCAAGAAAGTACTTAATATTTTCCAGCCAATTAAGGCAAGACTTTAGATTGCCCAGCCAGTTATGGCAAGCCTTTGGATTTCCCAGCCAATAAAGGCAAGGCTTTTTATCATCCAGCCAGTCAAGACAAGACTTTGAATCGTCCAGCCAGGCAAGGCAAGACTTACGATTTCCCAGGCAGTTAAGGCAAGACTTGGGATTGTCCAGCTAAGCAAGGAAGTACTTAAGTTAGGCAGTTAAGGCAAGGCTTGGGATTGTTCAGCTACGCAAGGAAGTACTTAATATTTTCCAGACAATTAAGACAAGACTATAGATTTCCCAGCCAATTAAGGAAAGATTTTAGATTGCGCAGCCAATCAAGGAAAGACTTTGAATTGCCCAGCCAATAAAGGCAAGACTTTGTATCGCCCAGCCAGTCAAGGCAAGACTTTGAATCGCCCAGTCAGTCAAGGCAAGACTTACGATTTCCCAGCCAGTTCAGGCAAGACTTACGATTATATATCCAATGAAAATGAAACTAATTGCTTGTTTTTTTTTATGGAAACGTACGCGCTTCATGTCAAACGATCGTTGAAGAGACTTTCGTTTATGACTAGTAGGGTCATTATCGTTTCTTTGCAAAGACCAGCAATAGTCGGCCATCATTCTTACATTGCATCGACCTTGATAATGTTACTCTTTTTGGTGATTGTCTTGATGAAAGCGTTCGCCCATTTCTTCACTGAATGCTCTAACATTTTCTGGGAATCAATCCAAATGTGATTTGAGAAAATGTAAGTTCATACTCATCAAAGAACCTAATCTTTTAAATTCTTTAACATACTAGATACAATAGTTCTAAACTTTGGATCTCGATTGTTCCCTAAAAATTTCTGTACAACATCTTTGAAACTCAACCATGCATCTTTTTCAATAGATGTCATGGCTTTGATAAAGTCATCATCTTTGATAAGTTTTCTTATATCAGGCCCAACAAAAATGCCTTTCTTAACTTTGGCATCACTTAAATGCGGAAATGTATATCTAATATAATTGAAACATTCTCCTTCGGTGTTTAGGGTTTTCACAAATTGCTTCATTAACCCTAGTTTTATATGGAGTGGTGGCAATAATACTTTCTTTCTGTCAACAAGATTTTCATAAACAACATTACACTGGCCAACAGTCCACTCTAATCTCTCTGGCCACTTCTCCGTTATCCCATGTGCATCCCTTGCACGACAGTCCCAAAGGCAAAGAAAACAAGGGTATTTAATGTTTCCTGATTGTAAACCTATTATAAGATATATCATTTTGAAGTCACCACAAATAAGCCAATTATGGACATTGTATTTTATTTTTATCAGGAGTAATTGGAAAGTATCATAAGATTCTTTCAGTGTTGTTGAGTGACCTACTGGAATTGCAGCGTACTTATTTCCATTATGTAATTGTACTGCTTTCAGACTTTCTGTAGACGAATCTATGAAAGGACGCCAATTCTCTGGCGTATATAAGTTTATTTTATATAAATTAATGAGTCCTTCGATATCATTACAATACACAATCCCACTGTCCATTGAAAAGTACTTGATAAACTTTTCTTTTCTATTTCTGTAAACAGTTACTCTAGTGCCAGGTAACAATAGTTTCCTCTCTTTGAGTCTTGAAGCGCAAAGCTCAGCTTTATCTTTTGGAAGATCAAGGTCACGTATAAAATAGTCTAATCCGTTTTGGTCAAAAAATTTAGGACTTTCATCATCTGATTCTTCCCAAGAAGAATCTTCAGTTGCCTTAGGATCGTCAGTATCCATTGATTCGTGAGTTGATCGGTCAATTTTGTTTTCAGAGTGATTTCTAATACCAATCTTGGCTGGTGTACGACTTTTTACATCAGGGTAAACGATCTTCTCCAAATACTTTTCAGAAAAAGCTCCTGTTTCGCATAACCAAAAGTAACAATCAGTATCATGATCATTGGGCTCACGCCAAATAGGTGGTTGAATAACAGTCTGCGTCTTGGTACTTTCATCTTTCCAATTTGACAAATTTAATCCACAAGCATGACAAATTGAGGTTGGTACCCACGGTGTATCCAAATTTTTCATTGAAGTTCCATAACAGTTCAAGTATGACGTTTTTATCGAATCATTAATTGATCGACGGTATTTCTCCGTTTCATACTTTCCACAAACGTGACAAAACGTATTAACTTTGTTAGCGCAAGGAGTTCTTGAATTCATTTTTTTCTTATGATGAACAGTAACGGGGAAATTCTAAAACTCACTATATGCAAAAATCACGATCGACACGAAATGCATGGAAAGATTTGTAGCAAAAAAACGAATTTCATCACCTACGCATAACGCGTCATAAAAGCGTTGCCAGCTCAGTGAGCCAGCTAGGGATCGAAGACTGTCTGCGCCGTAGAACGGCGCGCACATACAGCGAATGTGAACATTAGAATGCACACAGAGTGCGCAGTAGCATTCCGCACAGTCCGTCTTCTTTTTCTTTTATCAATGTGCGAAGTTTGGTTCCAAACGACTGCACGTTTTTTTGTTGGTATTTTGTGCGGGATCCTTTGTTCTTTTTTAAAGGCCTAAATTGTGGCCGCCATATTGGACTTTCTAGGGGTTATAACAAAAAATTGACACCGGCAATAGAAAGGGCACCCTCGCAAACCCCTAAGATAATATTTTGAAAAAAATATATTTTACCGTCAGCAATAGAGAATGGGTTGTATAAATCTGAACACCTCAGCGTTAATGGGTTAAAACGCTAAAATAAAAAATTTCAAATTACAATATTTTGGTGAAAAATAAAGATATCCTAATAAATCCAAGTAGGTTTGAAAGGGTATGATATTACATTCAAATTTCATATTACATTTCGTGGTAGACATTTTTCTTGTACAGTTACATAACCTCAAATACAGCTAAAAAACGCGTTTTTTGCACTTTTAGGATAGGATATCTTGAAAACCTGACGTACAGGAGCAATTTTGAGCCCGGATTCGGATCCAGCGCATCAAAATCCTTCGGAAATGTTAGTTCTGGACTCTGGCTTTAAAATTTGTAGACCAGTGTTATCATTGATATAGTTGGATATATTATCGACGTTTATTTGGAATTTTTCCCAAGAATATATTCGGATATACTATTTGGTAGGAGAAATTTCCACTTTAGCTGAAAAAATTTCCGATCATTATTGTTATAAACCACTTGACTGTTTTGAAACAAATTTCCGAAGATGTAGTTGGATACCTTGCAGACCATAGAAATATTTTTAAAAGTGATTATTAATTAAGCTCATATAGTTCATTCGAAAACTTATTATGGATGTACTGATAATTCAGAGGTAATCGTAAGATCCAAAACTTAAATGGTCAATAAAATTTTGCACGCAACGCAGGGGGGGGGGGTCAAACACTTAGCTAACGCACACAAATCGACGTCCTTAAACATTATCTTATCAGTTATCTTATCAGTTGCTATATACTACAAAATAGCAAAATGCATTCTGTTATACTTAAATATTTTGATTATTATGATTTCAAACATATTATTTTTCTAAAAGTTAACTAACACAAATTAAAAAATGTTTTAACAAATTTGTCTTGTCGTTTCATTTTTTTTTAAATTTCCACACATGACGACAAACATTGACCGTGCCTGAAAATTGGCACTATTTTTGAAGTTTGTCATTTACAGATATCTCAATATTTAAAAATTATCTGTCAAAAGGATTTTCGAAGTTATCAAAAAATGCAAATTTTCAAAAATATTCAAAAATGATCAAATTGAAAGTTTTTGAAATTTTGAAATATTTAGAGAACTGTCAAATGTGCAACAATGGGGTTACTGTGTTACTTTATGTAAAACAGTAAACTACCAGCTAATTCATATCAATTTATCATAATTTTACGATAAAAAATAAATTTTAAACCTACAAACTACAAATAACATATGTGTCTGAGAAGACGGCCAGATATTAACTCCCATATATTACAACGCTGCTGAAGGCTGGTGACCTTCTCAGCATGAAAACATAAACACAAACCCAAGACGACTCTCTCGGTTCCAGTTATGCCCCACCCCCTCCTCAACCCTCCCTTATTAACTGAAGTTTTGGTGGGACTGACGTTATAACTAAAATCTCCACCATATGACGATTTGCTACTTAACTTTGAGATGTTTTCGACTCAAAAAATAAACTTATTGCATAAAGGTGTTAGTTGGACCTATAATCTAAACAATGAATAACACAAACTACAAAATAGCCTCGGAAAGGACTGGAACTTTTAAGGACAAAATGCGTGAAACTATGGACGTGAGGAAACTAGATATTTTATGTGTGCTTGAAACAAAGAAAAAGGGGTGCGAAACTAAAGACATAAAAAACGGCGTGTTGAAAGGCGGATTGGAAATATGGTCAGGAGTAGACAGTTAATCACATGGTAAACAAGGAGTACGTCTGATTTTGAATGAAAGAGCAAAGCAGCATCTCGGAGACCATGATTTTGTATCTCCCAGACTGCTGTGGGCTAGAATGAAAGTTGGTCTATTAAAATTATTTCTTGAAAAAAAGATCCTACTCCATCTTCACTCCATTGGGAAACGAACCACAAAACTTCTGCTTTCCGGTCAGGTGCTTTTCCAATTAAGCTATTAGAGGAATCAGAATAAGAACTCTTAATTCAAGAACATAACGCTAATTATTAGCTAGGTGTTAATGATACAAGTAATTTTTTAAAAAAATTTTAATTTATATGCTATATCATCAGAGATTGTACCTTACCGACAGTAGATCAACCCTCCAAACCATGAAGGCAGAAAATCTACACAATATCGATCAAGTTAAGAATCTTCAATTAACAGAAAACGCTTAACGTCTTAATAAGACTAGATGGAAAATAATATTTTTAAATTAAAATTATTTCTTGAAAAGAAGATTCTACTCGATCTTCACTCCATTGGGAATCGAACCACAAAACTTCTGATTTCCGGTCAGATGCCAATGGAGTGAAGATGGAGTAGGATCTTTTTTCAAGAAATAATTTTAATTTTATAATATTATTTTCCATCTACTCTTATTAAGACGTTAAGCATTTTCTGTTATTGAAGATTCTTAACTTGATCGATATTGTGTAGATTTTCTGCCTTCATGATTTGGAGGGTTGATCTACTGTCGGTAAGGTACAATCTCTGATGATATAGCAGATAAATTAAAAAAATTTTAAATAGTTGGTCTATGCTTAAAAAGGGGTCTGTTTATTAGAAATACTTCGTTTAGGCATAAAATGATCCACATGTACACTTGGTCTAAAGGAAATAGCCGCAGTATAATTAACTTTGTTGTTGCGGATAAAAGACTAAGAGAGTCAGTCAAAGATACAAGGGTCATGAGGGGTCCTGAATGCAATACTGATCATTACCTTCTGATCTCAAAAATTAACTTTTGTCAGGGATGGAGAAAAAAAAGAGCCAAGAAAACAAAACAAACGCGAATCAAAATTGAGAACCTACAGAAACCGGATGTGCGAATAGATTTCCAAAATAAGATAATCGAAAGCATAGGGCAACATGGGAGGACCATATAAAGAACAAAGATATAGAGGGTGCCTGGACAAAGTTACGGCATATCCTTGTTAGATGTACGATCGAAGTGTGTGGTACCGCAGTTGTAGGAAGAATGTCTGGTGATGCGTGGTGGAATGATGAAATTCAGGCTGCCCAAAGAGCAAAGAGAGAAGTATACGGAATACTAGAGGCTTTCAGAGACTATTTTAGGAGACTATTCAGAGATGAAGTTATAGAACACCACAACTTCAATGTTGAACACAATGCGATAGAAAATTCAATTGAGAAAGTCTATGTCACTGAGGTTAGGGATATAATTAAGAACTTGAAAAACGGTAAGGCTGCCGGGGTAGACGGTATTAACGCTGAAATGCTTAAACACGGTGACGAGTGCATACCACATAGACTGTGCGAATTGATAAATTTATGTTTCAAGATGGAAGACGTTTCAGACGATCGGAAAAAAGCGATTATCGCACCAGTATACAGAATAAAGGGAGATAAAAGCGACTGCAATAACTACAGAGGGATTAGCTTATCAAGTACCGTAAGTAAAATATACTCAAAAATACTTATTCGTAGGGTAACGAAAATAACAGTAGCAAAGACTTGGGAACTCCAAAGTGGGTTTATGCCAGGATGGTCATGTACGGATCAAATATTTAGCTTAAGGCAAATAACAGAAAAAAGTTTAAGAGTAGGGAAAAAAGTTTTCTGTGCATTTGTTGATCTAGAAAAAGCTTTTGACAAGGTAAATAGACGTAAACTTTGGGAAGTGCTGAAAGAGTATGGAGTCAATGGATGGTCCTACAAGCTATAAAAACAATATATACGGGTAGCAAAGCGAGTGTAAGGGTGAATGGGAAATTGAGTGACTGTTTCGATATTATTCAAGGAGTTAGACAAGGATGCGTTATGTCTTCAAGGTTATTTATATTATTTATAAACAAGTGTTTAAGAATGGCTCTTTTCGACGAAGAAGGTGTGGATCTCGAAACAGTAAAGATTCGTGGGTTTGGGTTCGCAGATGATAAGGTTGTTCTGGCAGAGTCAATCGAAGACTTACAAAGAATGTTGAATAAACTAGATGCAAGCATGAAGGGCATGGACCTCAAAATTAACGCAAATGAAACAAAAAACTATGGTGTTCGAAGCAAAAAGTGAGAAAACACTATGCAATATTTTATTAAATGATGAGAGAATTGAACAAGTTGATAAGTTCGTATACCTTGGTAGCTTATTTACTAGGGACGGGAA
>NC_046661.1:116624695-116628645 GCF_010883055.1 Belonocnema kinseyi | reverse complement strand
CCGACTGTACTATACGGTAGCGAGACATGGACTTATCAAGAAAAAGATAAGAGTAAAATTAACGCAATTCACATGAGATTCATGCGCATAATATGCGGGAAACTCTTATGGACAAAGAAAGTAACGAGATAATTCTAAAAGAATGTGGTGCAGAAGAGACGCTAGTAGACACATGGGAAAGAAATCGGTTAAGATTGTTCGGGCTGTTGAGAGAATGACAAAATGGACGACTAACGAAACAAGTATATCAAGGTAAAGTAAATGGCAGCGTTTCCAGAGCTAGACCGCGGAAAGAATAGTTAGTATGTGTGAATGAGACCCTAGTTAGAAGAGACATAAGAAGTCACAGAAACACGAGAACCTGCATGAAAAAATGTATGGACATAAAAGAAGCTAGAGAAGTGTGCCAGGACAGGAAAGTATGGTAGCAAATAGTTAATAAAAAGAGTATCAGTAGAGTGAATGATGCCTGAAACAAAAGACCTTGGCCACTAACGGACCCAAGTGGGAAACCTTACATAACGACTTTGTGAGGATTACTACTTAGGGTGATTGCTAGAGAGATTAATCAGCAACCTGGGTCCCCACATTACTCCTTTCCCCACCGAGTAAGTCACGCATACCCCGAAAGGGAAATGGCTTAATGGTGTAACATTCAACTTAAATTTTTGAAAAGTGGAAGTGAGAAGTTCAATAAAAAAGTTATTTAAACGCCTCATAGTCGCTATATTTGGCTACATTGAAATTACCAAAGCTTTGTGTAAAAATGTAATAATTTCTACTTTTTACCGGAATAATTTCCTATAATTAGGAATTTTGTGCAATTTGCCGATATTTTAGTTACTTGCGATTTTCCTTATGACAAACTTTTAATTATATTAATACATAAAAAATATGTAATACATTAAATATCCATTTTTTAAATGCTTGCAAAAATTGAGAAGTCCTTTTTTCCCTATTTTCAAGAAACGTTCCCTTTTTGTCGTTTCCTCACTTAAATACAATATAAATACCAAATATAATACAGTAAGAAAATCCAACTTTGATTAAACTGGGAAGCCAACTAATTGAAAAGCCTACTAGAACACATTTGGTTGGAAACTCGTGGTTTTGGTTTGCAAAATTAATCTCTTATAGTAGGAATTTGATTGTGTTTCTTTAAAAATACAACTGTCTGGTTAAAAATTAATTAAGAATAAATATTCAACTTTTTCCTTCAAAATTCGTATTTTTGGTTAAATTTAACTGTTTTTTATTTAGGATTAAAATCCTTCTTGAAATTTGTTTACATTTTTCGCTAATAATTCTACTTTTCTTTACAAACCCGTGCACAACCCTCGTTTGCTAACCATTTACAGACATCGAAAATGGTCCATTCCGCACTGTGCACGAAAGCAATGAATAAAATCCCGAACATCGATAACCAAAACGCTGTCACAAGTTAGCCAAATGGTCTCCATGGTTACCAAAACATCTTTGTTACCGCCATCTAGCATCGTAAACGGTTACTATGTGAACATCGTTTTGGGTGAGATTGGGTTTATTTTCTCCGTGATAGTTTGTTTTCGTTCATTTTTGTTCAAGTAACTTGATGCATGAAGAGATTGAAGAGTTTATTACAAGTTTAAATAAGGTACAAATAGCAAAAAAGCATCGAAATGGATTTCGCTGACGAAGACAATTAAATAAATTGTTGTGACGAGTTATATGTTTTCTTTAATTTTCAGGAAAGATAGACATTTTGAAATAAGTTTTTTGTCTTCATCACATTTTTTCAAGTCTAGATATCTCGGAATTTGCATAGTATTATAGAAAGAAAGATAGTGTTCGATACTCAAATGCTCACGGTCGAATTGGTCACTGCTCGTGAGAAGGGGCCGCGTGAGCCAGAGGCTCGGCTTCACGCGGCGCCTTCACACTCGCAGTGACCAAAACGCCCGTTTGGCCTCTTGCTTCGAAATATACTACTATTGGCTGTAAATACAACTTTTCGGTTGATGATTAATTTCTGGTGATTAAAAACTTATCTTTTTGGGTTTAAAAATTAACTGTTTTCTGAAACATTCGATTTCTTAGGTGGAAAATTCAACTCTTACGCTGAAAATGTATCTGTTTTGATTGAAAGCCAATTTTTTTTTTGTTGAAACTTCAACTTTTTTTTTTGGAGTGCGATATATTTTAATTTGTAATTTCAAAAGTTTTATACTGAATTCATTATGGTATCTATGCATTAATTTTATTTGAAATAATTTATTTTCCTGTTTTCGTTAAAAATCACCCTATTTTCCCAATTTTGAGAACATTTTGGACTGTGAAGTCTGTTAAAATATTTTGTGGGTATGTTTTGTGTTTTATTTTAGAAGTTTTGCAAATGAGATCGAAGACTAATTTTTGATTTAAGGGAAGGGGGAGGGTCGTATTTATGGCGCAAACCTGGAGGGTTCGAGCTTCGTTGTAATGATCTGTGACGAAGAAGGAAAACGTGTTAAGAATAACGTCAAGCTGATTCAACCAAATGTAATTGCAGTTGATGTTGTATCAAATGTATATGAATTAAGACCGGATACTGTATTTTTTATGTTTGTGTGTAGTTGAAGCTGAAGAATAAAAACATTTTTTTTTTTTAGGAACAAAATATACCATTGTTTTTGCAATGTTAGAGGCTTGAGTCTGGCAGCATCGTTTCGTATCGTATCTCCAACGTCTGACTTTTCTTCCTCGACATTAAGTACCAAGAACTCACTGTCTTGGATTGGAAAACGTTGTGCAGACGCGCCTTCGAACTTGCGTCACGAAGTGAATCACATCCTCCATTCTCTCTCGCGAATGGTTCTCTATTCCTTCAACGTAGGCAAACATAATACGTGCAGAAAAATATCTACACTAAGCAGCAAATGAAAGCTTTTCATATAGTCATGCATTCGAAAACAACCATCAATACTAGGAAAAATATTTATCTTTAGCAAACAATTAATTTCTAAAAAAATTATATTCCAAAATTAAAAAAAAATTATTTTGTCTGAATTATCGTTTCGTTAGAAATATCATTGAGTATTCTCAACCGACGGGATTAGCTGCGAGATGAATCTCGACTCGGGAAGAGTCTAGATGTCAAACCAAATTTGAACGCGGATAGCACTCGGATGGATGATAATTTGCGACGTGTGACCGAATAGTGTATTCGCTGTGTTTTAACTAAAGTCGAGATTTGAAGTTGAGGATGATTGTGTTCATTCAATGGGTAGGGTCGAATGTTTACCTTCAACTCGATAGTAGAAAAGTCGGCTAAACTCGAAAGGAGGTTTTCTGCAGGTTTCCTCTTTCCTAGCCGAGTCCAATTAAATGCGAATACTTCTAATAAATTTGAATGTGGTCACGGATTATCGTAGGTTGTCATTAAATTTATACAGTGATTGCAAGCCCACCTTTATTACGAGAGAAATTTTCACAGGTTCATACCAGATTTTCTTTAGTATGGTTAACTCTGCCTGCTATTATTAAATATCTACGTAACTCAAATATTACTATCCGCATTATGTAACAAATTTATATTTGTTTTAACAATTTTGTTTTCTTTAAACAGTTTTGTTTTGAAATAAATGTTGGAAATAATTCTTTTTCTGTAATTATTGCGCTAATTTGCAATCGCTAAGAGCAACACTTTTCATTGCGACTATTATCGAATTAATCAAATAATTAACTAAAGATTCATTGTAAATTTTTATGGAATGAGCACGTTGAGTGCTTCTGTCCCTTTGTATCACCAGGAGCGGATGGCGTCTATCCAATGCTCTTACAAACAGGCATGCATTTATGTCGTCACCCCACTGACGAAAGTATTTAGGGCAAGCATTGCCCTAAAACACGTGCCATCAGCATGGAAGGGTGACAGAGTAGGGGGTCATTCAGAAAATACATGATGCCGAAGAATCATTCTCCATGTTAAGACC